>NC_134408.1:95350138-95512638 GCF_038048845.1 Mixophyes fleayi | reverse complement strand
AAAAAGGAGCCAACCCCTAAATTCTATTAGGTTATCACAGGCCCTTTACAACCAGCACAAAGACTTTTGCTAACAGGTACTTTGAATCAAAGTACAGTCACAGCCCTATGTATGTTAAAATAAAATAAAAATCAGTTACACCTTTGTAACTTGTACTATAACATACGCAGACCATGCAAAACCTACGTATATTTTGTAATTCTATACCTGAAAATCAGGGTGATAACAATCTGAGGCATATTTTGGGGGTTACACTAATTTGATGAAAGTATGGGAAGAATCATGGAAACATTTGTTATTTTGCCCCATTTTACATAGTTTTCCACCTTATTGAAGAAGTAAACATTTGAATAGGATATTGTCTCACCTTCTTCTTTTTCAGTGCTGCCATCATAGAAATAAATATGCTGAGTAGTGACCTCCAACCGGCCAGCTATCACATCCATTACCGTGATGAGCTCACAGTCCTCAGACAGAACAGATTTCTCCTTCTGACTCTGCTCTTCTTTCTCATTTCTAAACGAAGAAATATATTTCCATCACAATTCAACTCAATGAAAATGTAAGATGGAGAGTATTAAATTGGTATTTTTTCTAGATTTTGGTACAATAACTGCCAGATCAGTAGAATTCATACATGGGAGCACCTAGATACTGGAGCTGACTTTCTCTACAATAGACGGATTTAATTGCGACACCAAACATATAGTGGAATTAGAGATGTTCTATTCTTTATCGCTTTGATCGTGGTTTGGTCAAACAAAAGTATAAATGGGATGTGATTACACTGAACAAGAACATTAAACAGAGTGTCTCTAGAGTGCCATGTAAATTACTGGGCTGTGAACATACAGGGTGGTTGTGGTGTCCTCTTCAGGGAGCTCAAGTCCATCATCTTCAAAGTCACAAACTTTCACCTGCTTCACAGCTTCCAAAAGTAGTGACTCACTAGATGATTCTGTCTGCTGGATACCTACAGAGTAAGAACAGCTTAATATAAAATACACAATTATTATTCCCTGTCTGTCAAGTCAATGAAATTTAACAACCAAACATACTCTTAATAGATCTGTTGACCAGCCAAAAACACATAAAGTGAGTAAGAGGCATGCAAAATAAATATGAGCCAAGAAGGTCGTCAACTGAAGTATGTTTAGATCAGGTAGGGAAAGTTTGATACAACATCTGTAAATCATGTGACATACTTCCAAATTAATACACAAATATGATGGGCTTTATCTGCTTTTCAAATGAATCAACTTTAAAGTTGTATTTACGTTTAACTGAGAACTTACCCAGGTTATCACGCAAACTGCTGGCTTCCGAATGAGAGTCAAAAATGTTGTTCTGCACCAGTTTGAGCCTCATGCGAGAGTAGTTTTCCACATTGGAGAGTTTCCAGTGCTCCCAATTCTCTTTTCTAACAACCAATAACAGTGACAAATATAACAATTTAGTGGCATAATACCATGAACATAGTAAGTAGAGAAGATGAAATAGTGAGAGAGGAGAGAGATAGCAGAGGATACTACAGAAATGTCAGAGAAACCTAATGAAATAATGTAATATTTTAGGAACAGGTATAATTCTAACCTGTCTGCCCAGGGTCCACGTTCATAGGTCAGATATCTTTGTGCAGCATTCCACTGTCTTAATGTGGCAGTGGATTGGCTGTTGATTTGCTTCAGCATACTGTTGTAGCGCAAATTCTCCTGACGTGCTTTTCTATTAAATGGCTCCAGAAAAAATTCCTGAGTAATACAACCGTAAAATTATAAATTTCATAAAAACCTCTTGAACACACAACTTTAAAAACGCAAATCCTCTATAATTTCCATATATGGACTAGATTTAAGCATCTGAATACCAAGCATGAGAGACACTGTTGTGCCTTTCAAATAAGTAGTAGTAATAATAATAATAAAAAATAATAATAATAATAATAATAATAATAATAATAATAATAATAGCAACAACAAGTATAAAGCCAGCAGAAAGGAAATCATGTGACATAAGCATCTGTAAACATGTTATATGTTTGTTAGTGTGTGCAAGTTTGTGTGTGTAAATGTGTGTGTTACAGTGTTTTCAGCCTAAAAATACTTTTGTCTATTTTTTCCTCTGTATTTCAAATTTTGTTTCACTCTAATATGTGGGTTTATTTTATGGTCTGTGCCATACACTGAGTTAAAAGTACTTGGCATGCTTGAAGTAAAGAAAAAACATAATTGTGATAAAGTTACCTGAAATTTTAGCTTGTTTTCACCACGCTCTCTCTCACGTTTGTGTATATTCACCATCAATGCCTCATGGCAGTCCTTCCAATAGAGAGCCATCTGCTCGTGACTACTGCTGAATGTGTCCACTTCATACTGCTTCATATATAGTATAATCTGTTGAGAGCGGAGGCCATATATGTATGCAATATAATCTTAAAGGACATTTTCCATAATACAGTAACAGCACCTTCATTTCTATCTAGATCAGAAGTCTATGTAACTCATTAAACCACAGCACTGACCCCCTCTACATGTCCTCTGTTATCCACATGGCTGTACCTCTTTTCCGTTTCTCAGCACACTCAAACCTTTAATTGTTTGTTTGTTTTTGTTTTATTTTTGTATTATTTTTTTTTACACCATTCTACCTGTTCCTTGCTAGCCACAGCATGTTCATGTTTGTTACATTAGTCGAAAGGCATGCTTGTACTTGTTTATCTGTTATATGGTAAAACATGTACCAGTTTTCTGCCTGTCCCTGCTGCCCCGCTAGGCACACAGCACGCCTGGCCCTGCCGCCCCGCTAGGCACACAGCACGCCTGGCCCTGCCGCCCTGCTAGGCACACAGCACGCCTGGCCCTGCCGCCCCGCTAGGCACACAGCACGCCTGGCCCTGCCGCCCCGCTAGGCACACAGCACGCCTGGCCCTGCCGCCCCGCTAGGCACACAGCACGCCTGGCCCTGCCGCCCCGCTAGGCACACAGCACGCCTGGCCCTGCTGCCCACTTACAAACCCCATGGGGTACCTCATTGTGTGGTAAAAAGAGGACTGAGAACACAAAAGAGGCATTATTTCAGCTGCACTGACAAATCTGACTGATAGTGATCAATTTATTTTTATCTGATTATTCTTGGGCACTTGGGAAGTAATAGGCAACGTTTTGCCCATTAGGCCTGACATGTCTGTGCCCCTGTGCCTTGTGAGGCACAGTATGTGTAAAGGTACAGAAAGCATGCACCATACTTTACAAAAATTATGCCCACACCTATTCTTTAAGTTGACCTCAGCATGCCTGCACCTTTTCACTGTTAAGATCAGCACCTCTGTACTGGTTTCCAGTGCAATAGAAAATACAGCAACATGGACTTTTAACAAGACTGCTAGTGATAGTGTACAGCCCCTGGCTCAACACGGGAGACAAAAATGTAGGCAATACAGGAGTTAAACCATGCATGAACAATAAATACCACAATACCTATTAAAACTAAAACAAAAACAAAAAAAAAATATGTTACTGGACTAGATAAAAACTCAGTGATGTGACTACTTCACAGTGGGCACTGGAAAAAGGCAGGCCAGTCTCCAGGAGAATTGTTATTTGATGAAACGAGTATAGGTCATTGAATTGGCTGCTATATGGACACCATTCCTGAAAACTGGCCTTGTCCTAGTGACCCTGCCCTTGTGAGGCAGAAGGATCACCAGGCTTCCATCTTGTCCACAACCCTGGGACTTGTTTATTCTATCAGATACGATTTACAAATGTTTTAAATGTATGTACAATTTCATTTAACATTAAATATTCACAATTCTCTTTTTTGAGATTTTAAGTGATGCCTATTCCAGTGATGGGCATGTACCCTCAGAACCTTCACCTGCGGTCCCCAGATCCTTCCTGCTTTATTGTCAGATTTATTTGTTATACCTTGTAACACTTATCACAGGGAAGAGTATCTTTCTTTGATTAAATGTATTGTTTGAAATTATTAATGAGATTAAGGGTAATGTGCGGCCCATGGAAAGGTTAGAGGTCCACCCATGCTGCCACTCACGTGTATCAGATTGCCCATCACTGGTCCTGTTGAGGATTTCTGGGTTCCACAAAATATATATAGATAAGCATATATTTCTATCTAGTTGGTGCAAACTCATTCTCATAATGCCCTTTTATTTTCAATGTACTTAGCAATTGGGTGCCTGCTTTGTCTATACAAGTAGCTATGGGGAAGCATCATAAATCCCACAGGGCTGTTAGAAACACATATATACCATAGGAATGTTGTGTTGGTGTGGTGTTTACTGTATAGTTTTTTTAAAAAATAAAATAAAAAGCAAACATACTAAGCAATGCAAGTACTAAACACTTACATATTTGTCTATAAAGATTCTCCATTCCTCAGAATTGCAATATTCCTGGAAGTCTTCAAACAATGAAGGGTTGCCATTAGTAATCGGAAGGGAAGGCAGATGGAGATTCATAAAAAGCAGTTCATAAATTTTAGAAACCAGGGTCCTCACAATGGGAACAAGGAATGAGTAGGTTTCAGATTTCTCCTGAATGGATCTGCTAAGGATCCCCTCCAGTTTCCCCAGCAGAAAACAAGCCTCTTCCTGGTTCTCAATCACTTTTGTCTGCAACAAAGTGTTCAGTTTTGCTGTGGCCATGGCACATACCTACAGTAAGACAAGTAATTAAGTACATAAAAATTTGCTTCTTTCATGGCAATTGTTATTTTGTGCGAGTAAAGGACATTGTGGCAAGAAACTAGTCATCATATATGTGCCAACCAGAATCATAAAAAAAAAACCAAAAGCTAAAAAATAATTCTGAGTATTTTAAAACAGGGTGAAATGTACAGTTTCTCCTTTATCTTGGATGTTCAAACAGATTTCAAACACATCTACCCCGTCCATCTTCCATACCCACCTTGTGAAATGTTCTACTGTGTTGAACTAGTTTAGAATTTCCTAGTGTACGCATCTGGTGAAAGCAAGCATCCTATTTTCAAAACAGTGGATTTGAAGTATTGCTCTATTTCACCCACAGAACCAATAGCACTTCCACATAGGGGGGAATTCAATGGACAGAATTCAATTGACAGCTCTCAGAGCTGTGAGCAAAAATCAGTGTTGAAATTACTGTACTAACGGTAATAACGTGCACTATTACCGTAGTAATCGTAATGGTGCGTGGACCGCATTATTCTCACGAGTAATGCTGTCAATTGAATTCCCCCCTATCTCATTGCAGTTAACATTTATTGAGATAATATTATTATTGTCATTCCTCTGTAAAGCACCACAGTTCCAGACTGGGGTAAACCGAGCATACGTAACACAATTTATAGACAATACTACAGATCTAAAAAAATTGTGTATATAGAGAAGCCTTACTCTGCAAACTTCAATCATCATCCAGAAAAATGTACAACCATATAACCCCTGTCTCACAGCTCCTCAATGCCAATTATAAATAATGGATATATTTGTAAAATATTCAACAAACCTGTAGATTGTCCTGGGCAATGAAGCCAAGCAGCAGCCGAAACTCTACTTGGGAAAGGGTCTTTGATTCTAGGCCAGCTGGGTACCACACTGACAGGCTGTCCATAAGAGTTACTATCTCTTCTAGCAGCTGTAGAATAAATCAGAAATGTTTATATACAGACATATAAAGTGTTTATTAAAAGTCATTCAACTAAGCTATCTCTGGTTGCGTTCATGGTATGTGCTGTACTTCTATTTTGGGTTGTTATACTTCTTCTGATTGTGAAGATCTTTTTAAATAAAGCTTCTAAAACAGATCCTCCAACACATATTTATTGGCAGGCTGTAATAAAAGTAAAACTAAGAAAGAGTTAATGAATAACTGACCTTCTCAGTCCACAAGGAAGGGTTGACCTTGCCCTCATCTTGCAGGAAATCTTGTACAATGTGCAATAATCTGTTTGCATTTTCAGCATTAACCTGGGACTTCGGTTCTCTGTTCTCAGCCCATTCTGGCATTTTCTCCAACAAACTACACAAAATAGTAATAAGAAGTAAGCATAACGATAAAGGTGATGAGATAACAATCATCAAAGTCATCAAAAGAAAAACTAACTTCACATCCAGATAATAACAGATATGCCTGTAAATAAATTAAATTATGCATGTTAAATTTCCCAATTCAATAATTATGGAAATAAATGAACTGTGGGCAAGTACATACTTGAGCTTAATTTCATCTGAAGGCCGTAGCAGCTCATTTGATATTCCAAGGTTGATCAATGCTGAAAACACTTGTCCTCTTTCAATCCATGTAGCCTGATCGGATTTGTCCAGGCCTTTCCACATAAGGCAGAGCAAAATGTCTGCGAGCAGTTGTACAAGTTCCTCTTCGCAATCCTGAGGAATGCAATGGTTTGTTTTAAAAAAAAATTGTGTTACTTTAATTAAAACAAGTTTTAAAAATAGAAAACGGATTTGTCACTTTTTTTTTTTTTTTAAAAAGGCATCGATGTGACCTTAAGTTAGCTTAGGCAAAAAAAAACCACCCCATACTTCCTTTTTAGTGCCAAATAAAGTAAGGGTTATAGAAACATATCCAAACTTAACTTTTTTAATTAAGTGCATCAGAAGTCCTATTTAGAAGCACTGCGAGTTGGACATTTCAGGTGGGAAAAGAGCAGCACTGTTCTGGTAAAACTAACACACGTGATCCCTACACCTAAGTGATGTCACTCTGTCAGTTGTGAAACACATATGGAGTGCAAAACCATCTGCCCAGAGACAAGCTATATTTGATAAATGTAACCCAAAGCATAAAAACTAATCCCCTAAAAGGACCAGTCGACTCTTAATCCCTCAAAAAAAAAAGAAAATGTAAACATAAATAAGGCTGGAACAAATACATGTCTTGTTTGGAGGAAGTGTCTTTTTTGTCATTATGTCTTTGAGTTGTGTGTCAGTAAATTATCTACATGTTAAAGTAATTTCAATGTATTTCTGTCTTAATTACATTGCATATACTGAAATGCAAATTTATCAATGCACACTGTAATACCTTTTTTTCTTACATATTAATTGATGAATAATTATAAGACCCCAGTATCTAGTCTTTGTATGTCAGCTGTGGATCTCATCACACAAAAAAAGAGATAATAGTTAATTTGTTTGTTCTGAGTTACAGGTTATTCGTTACTTTTTCACTATTATATGGATTCTGCTTTCAGGTCTCTAGCCTTCTGTTAAAAACAACAATGGATTCCCAGAAATGAGTCACCTGGACATTGAACAAGTACCAGATATTAAACCCCATAGAAGTCATACACCTAGGTAAATATGTTATAATATTATTAGCTCAGCAGCATTACTGTCTCTTGTAGAGCGGTGTGCTATTTCAGATTTATAAAATCTTACAAAAGGCCATGTCAAAAGCAACACTAGAATAAAAGATTCCTTACCTCTCTGCTTTCTAAGTTCACACTGAGGGAGAGGTCATCACCGAATAGTATATTATTAGAATTAGCAGACACTTTATCCAGACGATCCAAGTTAAAAGATTTGGAAGATTCTAAAGGTGATGGTGTACTGGTCAAGCTTCCAGGTGTGAGATTTTCGCTATCACCCAAGTCAAAAGGAGCCAGTTCCAAAGTTAGATGTGAATGGTCGTTGGGCCACACGTCTGGGTCCTCAACCTTAAGCTGAGCCTCACTGAAAGATGGGTCATCTTCATCCAGTAGTGTAGATGTAGACTGGATGCTTGAATTTAGGGACCCAGTGTCCTCAGAACACCAGCTGTTACACGTGTTATTATTTGAAGTGACATTGTCTGGTTTACCCAAAACCACCCTTCCAGAATAATCCCTCTGCAATTCCTGATTTTTGGTGCTCTTATCCTCTTGAGTAATACTCTCAATGTAATTCACTTTATAACTGTTCTTAAATTCAGAGTTTTCCTTCAAGTAAAATCTCACAAAAGTGTCCTGCCAGCCAACTTGTTGAGCAATTTGACAAGCTGCATCTGGCTGGTACTGGAGGATTTGAAGAATCTGTACAAGAGGAGATTAGATACAGACATTTGTTCATTCAATAAATAAACAAGCTACAGGAAAGAAATGGATTGTTATACTTACAATCAAATCCTATTCTCCGAATACATGGGGACACGTAGGTATAGAGAATTGTGACAGGAGCTTGGGCATTTTAAATTTATCGGCAAAAGTTCAAGCTCCTCCCCCTCTATAACCCTATTGGCTGCTCTGTACTCAATTTTACAAACAAAGCCCCAAAAAGGACCGAACATGAGGGAGAGGAGCAGAAAACAATATTTGCCAACTAGAAGAAGAAAATTATTTTCAGGATAACAAAAAAACAACAAAGAAACAAGAACAAAAGCAAAAAGGGAGGATGTCCAGTGTTCCCCATAGATTCAGAGAAAAACATTTAAAGCAAGTACAAAATTTTAATTTTTTTCAATCATCCTATGGGGGACACCAGGGACCTCCCAAAGCTGTCTTTAAGGGAGGTACACTCTGTTGCAGTGCACAACACTTTACACCCAAAGCTAGCATCCTTGGATGAGGTGGTGTTAAACCTGTAGAATTTTGTGAATGTGTGCACTGAAAACCAGGTAGCCACATTGCGCAGCTGTTCAGTGGAAGCCATGTGCCTGGCTGCCCAAGAGGCAACCTCTGATCTAGCAGAATGTGCCCTTACATGTTCAGACAGGCTCTCCTGTGCCCTCCCCTTGCTTAGTACAGGGATGGGACTTATCTCTCTCCCTGTATCTCTAGATTGTGGGTTGGTGCTGATTCCCTATGGCTGTGGAAGGCAGGGGGATCGTGATCACTACCTGTGTCTATAGTGACCGGGTGTCCCCCCTCAGCGGCAATCTCACATCAGAAGCGGAACCTCAGCATCTTGCTCCATGTAGCTCTGCTGCTGCTACAGCATAACTGCGTGGGTGCCAGAGACATCTCACAGCATGAGTAACAAGAAAAAGGGGTATAGAGGGGGAGGAGTTTGAGCTTTTGCTAGTTGTTTTAAAGTGCCCAAGCTCCTGATATATCACACTATCTCCAGTGTCCCTCATACAATGAGGGAGAAAAACATTTTATATTACCATTTGATTTTCATTGCTAGATTTTATAAAAGTTGAATAATACATATGATATGGTCTATTAAAGACCAAAATGAAAAATGTCCAAATGAAATAGTGATGCTTTTGTAAGTGAATATTTGAGGTTTAGAACAAAAATGCTATTTCTAAAAGACAGTTCCTTGACTGTCTTTGATGGTAACTCATTTTATTGTGTAGTAAATTTCTGAACAAGACTTTACATAGCTAACATCCATAATAAATGATTTTGATGCTTTGTTTGTAAGCTATTCATTGTGGCAGGTGTCTTTTGTTGCAATTCTGATGCTAGGAATCAGCTCTACTGGCTAATCAGGAAGAGCGTTTAAAAATGTCTGCTATACTGTATATCAATTATTGTCTCCCGATTCCACACTGTACTGGTTAATTACACAGCTGTCAATGTGAACACCAAACCTCTGTAACTTCCTGCTATACAGATGCCGCTGGACTATAACTTCCAGCAAGGAGCGATGGCTGCAAGGAAGCCAGGATGTTCTTAATCGCATTGTTTCATGCCTAATTATTGCCCAAAATCTAGAAGCACTTACACAGTACATAAAACTTGGATATATTATAATTGTGAGTCAAGCATGTTTCACACTATTATTCAATAATATATCACCAGTAAAAAAAAAAATTAAGCCGGAACATTGTTCCTCTAAAAACTGCCACCCACTATTTGCCACTGCTCAATCTGATTAACAGCTCTCTGAGACAATACAAAAGGATTTGCACTGAAAGAAATTTAATAATATTTGGGGTAGAAAGGTCATGAAGGCATAAAAATGCCTTCATGACCTGTTCTCAATTTAGTACTATTATTCCGACATGCATGCAGTTTTGAGTGGACTGAATGCCTTCCATTTTTTATTGTCAAACTTGCAATAAAATGTTTTAGGAGGAAAAAAAAAAAATCAACACTTACCTTCCTGCAGACGGCGACTCGTACCATCAGGTCTGATTTATGCGACATATGTACCACTGCTAGCAGATCTTTGTAGTTGATCACTGTATCTGTTTGTGTAGGAGAAAAAAAAGTGTCTGAATTACTTAGTAGGCAGAAAAATCAATCCAGCCTAATGACTTTGGGAAGGGCAAGCACTTGGTGTCCATCATTTTAAGTGGTATCCCTAAAACAATTTTCCCCAAAATGCATAATTTCTAACTGCTACAAAAATTGTATCGTGCAAGAACAACAGTTCAGAAACACCATCACACAGACTATGGAGTCAGTATTATGAATATAATATTCACTTAACCTGTAATTAAGGTACTTCTATCAGTCTTATAAAAGCAGAAAATCATGAGGACGTATAAACAAGCAGCTCAGGCCCACTCCAGCTTATAGAAAACCAATACTAAAAGGGAACCACCCACAATCAACACACCATGTCTCCCAATTCCACCTAGTTCTTTGGGACTCAAAAGATTTCTTCAGTATCAAAGAAACTCTGGTGCACCCTATGCAAACATGATGGAAACATGGCTATAGAACAGAGAGCTCCCTCTCAAACCTCAGCAACAGATGATAATGATTTGCCCTGCCCAAAAAATAACCTGCTGGATTAACCATCTATCCTGAACTCGATTCAACAGCTTTTCCAAGATCTGGTGAGTGTTAGTATTCAAGTAGAGCCCCTTGAATCTAAGATTACCTTGCAGACAAGTTGAGTTTCATGAAGATCCTCATGACAATAAAGCCTGATGCGGAGTCTGTTGAAAACTCAAATTTCTTTATTACTATGCTACCTGACCTATCTCTATGCCTGAGCAGAGCAAAGAGAACCTAAGTCAAGCCTTAGTGAAAGCCTGAGAAGCAGCAAAAAACAAAAACTATTTTTATTTGTCCAAAAAAACACATCCTACAATTGACACCATAATCTGCTTGCTCAGTACAAGGGTAAAAACATTGATGTGTATGCAGATCTATCAGCAGTATTGAGAAAAAAAATCATAAGCTTGTCATGGGAGCCCGCCAACAACACTACATTTGTAATCGCTGACAGTGCCTGTTTGTACTCCCACAAAACGGCATGCAATATTCCCATCAAAGTGCTGACTGTAGGGTTTGTAGTACGGCATGCAATATTCCCATCATAGTGCTGACTGTAGGGTTTGTAGTACGGCATGCAATATTCCCATCAAAGTGCTAACTGTAGGGTTTGTAGTACGGCATGCAATATTCCCATCATAGTGCTGACTGTAGGGTTTGTAGTACGGCATGCAATATTCCCATCATAGTGCTGACTGTAGGGTTTGTAGTACGGCATGCAATATTCCCATCAAAGTGCTGACTGTAGGGTTTGTAGTACGGCATGCAATATTCCCATCAGTGCTGACTGTAGGGTTTGTAGTACGGCATGCAATATTCCCATCAAAGTGCTGTCTAGTTACCTTCTACAAAGAAAAGTGCATAATATGTCTGAACAGCTGAATCTGGTATATGATATCATTTATCTATAAAGGTGCCATAAAGGGTCCGCAGCACTGTACAAAGAGCATACAGTAAAACATTACATTAAACAATAGCAGACAGCAACAAACTGCAAAAAAACAGCAACAATGTAGGTTCTGGCATCTCGCTATAACTTAATGAAACCAGCAGAAATGAGCCGTGAAGAACAGAGGGGGAGTTTGGAGAGTGAGGGGACAAAACAAGAAGCACATCTCCCCAAGCTGAACCTGTGCCCAGGAGCATGGGCACAGCAAAAATGACCAGAGCAGCTGATGGAGGTTTGGAGATAAGGGAGGCAAAGAGCCTAGGGGACAGGTGAAGGACATAAGTGTGCTTGTGGCGTTGGTAATAAAAGGAAGACGACAAGGGAAGAAGAGATATGTACATAAAAGAGCACAAATGTAAACACTAAGTTTGCTCATCAAACCATCTTAAACAGTACTTTTGTATCAGAAAAATGTGAGACGTGTTACACTTACAAATATCCAGGTCAAGATTCTGCTACCACTGTCTCACCAAACAGATCTGCACCTCCTACCAAAAGCCCATGTAAGAAAGCGCTTCACCACTGCCACACACCTGTACCTGAGCTTCATTGTAAGTTGGAACATTGTTTTAACATGGAGTACTGTTTTCTTATTTCATTTCCACAAATACTGAGGCCAATCACCCAGGAATCAAAAGTACAATACAACTGAGAAATATTAAGCAAATACTTAAATGACAGCATTTACAATAATTGTTTCATAAATGGCCTGTAATATCCTATATTAACTACCAGCTACATACGAAAGGTTTTACATTCTGCACTTACACTCATATTAAAAACAATTACTGGACAATTTATTATTGTTGTATTTATCTTCATTTATTTTTTAATTACATTTCTAATGCTCCGTTTAACATTGTATTCTTTATAGCAGCACTATTTATGTCTATTATATCTCCTTATAATATTATAGGTTATATCATTAACTTTAAACAACCACCAATTACATATTAATTTACTTCCTTTATTGTTTTATGTATATTTGTCATACATACATTTTATTACCTCTGATATATGGCCATCCTCTACACACTAAAAAGTCCTGAGGGGGTAACTCATTACTGTGGTTACCACAATACTAGATAACCTTTGATCAATAATCACAATATTAGATGATCTGATTTACATGGTCTCTTCTTTCCTCCTAGATTCCGAAAAGGACAATGACCTGCATGTGGACATCAAGTAAATATTCTGGCCGCCCTTCTAAACTTATAGTCACAAAGCTCTGCACATATCCATTCTGCAGACATGAAATTGATGGGACATGTTTCCTCCTCATTTCCAGTCCTTAACTGCACACACCAAGGATGCCCACTGTTCCCCCTGCTTTCTGAGTAGAGCCCCTGGCAAATGCCATGTGCTCATCACAGGACATACAAGTGATACAAGTAGGAGATAGGGAACAGGAAATAACTATTTGTAGATAACATTGTTACCCATCACCTTCCCTGGAACATCCCTCCAAATTCTACAACCCTTCAAATAACTAAAATTCTTTAGCACAATTTGTAGCTTAAAAATCGATGACAATAGAAGTATAACCCTAAATTTCACAATGCCCCAAGAGAATTATCTAGTTTTCCTTCCAGTGGACTTCACAGTATCCTACAATTTTTTTAAATACCTTTATTAAAACTGTTGTCTCCCAGGCTCTTCTGGACTACCAAACAATTAAACAACAACAACAACTACTATTACCCCTTCAGGGACACCTTCTGCTCTAATAGACAGATGAAATATGAAAAGGCTTAAAAATTATGTATAAGAAAAAAAATTGTATATGGGGTAATAATTACACTGCAGCTTTAACAGGGCCCATCAAGCCCTCAAGGAAAACATTTATAAAAACAGAAAAGAGTGCAGTTGCATTAATTACACCTTATATAAAGTATCCAATATGTATAATGAATTGATCTTGTCAGATATAGAAAATATATATATTTTTTATTTTCCTAATTTATTTCAATAAAATACTAATACACTAAATTAACATATACTTATACAGAACCACACAAATTCCATACGGGATATGTCAATGCAAATTTAAAAATATGTATCCTAAATAACCACCAGAAACAAATATACAAAGATAAAAATTATAGTGGTATGTTAATAAGGCTTCAATGGACGTTCAATTACTCTAAAATCATGTTATCAAGTCCAAAGTGAGAACTCCACATAACATAACATAGGTGTGTAAAGTACCTTGTGAGAAATCCTTATGTTAGTTCTTTAGGGAGAAATATCCCAACTTCAGACAATGTGAGCTTTATAAATAGATCCTGTTCTCCACATACATAAAGAGATCAGACAATTAAAATCTCATGGTATTTACTCTAGCAAAAGGACACAGCTCCCAAAAATTCTCAACTCATTTATTGTATGTCTCGGTCACTATACTTTGGAAAGCTATTTATCCAAACTCCACCTCACTGAAGACAACACACTTATCCACAACACTACTTTCTGTTCTAGCCTATCACAGAGAAGTATGCCATGGTGAAGACTAGCAGGATGCACCAAAGCTCACTATTTAATTAAGAAAGGACATTCAATCAGCACAATCAAGGATGTTTTAGTTGAAAAGAATGACTACAACATAGAAATATGATGGAGCCTTACTCCCACCTGCCTCAAACAAACACCTTGCAGCTTCTCCCCTTTGTTAGCATCAATGTAGCAATGAAGGGACAAATGCATATGTTTGGTGGAAGTGTCTCCACGTAAAGCCTCTATGGAAAGAAGTGTTCCATCTTCTAACTGCCTTACTCAAATGTGATATTCCTCCACGTGTGTACTGCCTTACTTGGTCTCCACGTCCTACCCTTGATCTAGCAAAAAAATCCCAACAGCTAATCCTTGCTGTATATAACTAGGAGATAGAAGGGAGAGAATCCCACATTTTCAGAGGTAGAGGTTACATCTGTAACATGGCTACTAAGAAAAAACGAACAGCAATGATACAGGATATTTTGCCTGCCCATACAATCTGGGATTCCAGGATTCTACAAGGCTCTTTATATTTAAATGGTACTAAATTATTTCCTCCAGCTCCATCAATTCTTAACTATGCACCAGGCACACTTTTGTCATTCACATCTATCTTGTTGTAGCTATATCTCTTACTAATTCACACAATTATGAAAACACATCTGAAACCCCTTTTTTCTATTATTTGCATAATGTATCATTACAAGTTTGATTTGTTTTTGGAAACTGAAATAAAGCTATGAATAAAAAAATAAAAAAAATAAAACAATTGCAGAACACACATCTGTATACTAATTCTATAACTATTATTAAGTGGATTGGAAAATGTCCGAAGGCATATGATCTAAGTCAACGCATCTGATGTAAAGGTTTTGGAAATCTAATTTCTAAGTCACGGGTATAGACACATACAACTAGCAGATTTTACTTGACAGACATAGTAACAAAATGAAAATTACCTGCCCTAAGGACTTGATTAAGAAGCCCTTTTATCAGTAGTGTGGTGACAGGTGCATCATTCACGAGCAATCCCAGGCCGGAATATCCCACTTCTCTCAGCCGAATTCGCTGTTTGCTTTTTTCATAAACTTTGTTACAGTTCAACATCAGCTCTAATATCTGCAAAAAAACATAGTAAGTACATTTGTACTATGTAATACACCAATCATCATACATTGTAATCTGGTCTGTAGGTATGTTCCATCCATGTAACAAGTACAGGTGTAAGGGTGAGTGGTGTAAGCCACTTGCCTCTGATTTTGTTCAATTTCAACTAATTGGGACATTAATACATTTTTAAACCCAAACTGCCCCCAATTCCTAATGTCGGTGCTTGATTGCTGCACTACTGATATTTATTAATATATCAACCTTGTTCTGCTATTGTCAACATTATCCACATTTCTAACATGGTGATGAAATTACACACAAAAAGCAAAAAATGAACACATACAGCCGTGACCAAAAATGTTGGCACCTTTGCACTTTTTTTCAAACATGCAGTTTCACCTAGACATAAGTTGAAAGTAACTTTTTTTTTTTTTTTTAATTCCTATTTTAATTGCAAATATCCTTTTAAAATCAGAAAATTAAAAGAAATGGCACAGACAAAATTATCAACACCCTAGAGAATATTTGGCAACATAGCCTTCCATCAAAACAATGGCAATCTACCTCCTATTAACGATGGATGAGCTTCCTGCACCTACTGGCCTTCTCCCCACTGTGGTTTTCAGATCTCTAAAACAGGTGTTTTTTGGAATTTAGATCTGGACTTATTGCTAAACAATTCAGAACAGTCCAGAGTCTTGTCTTGAACCATTTTTGGGTGCTTTTTGAAGTGGAGTCCATGTCCTGCTGGAAAACGCATGACCTTTGACGGAGACCCAGTCTTCTTACACTGGGTTCTACATTGCATTCCGAACTGCCTAAATTTCATGATGCCAAGCACATGTTCAAGGCACCCAGTACCAGATGCAGCATGCAACCCAAAAGCATCACTGAACCTCCTCTATGTTTGAGTCTAGGTATGGAGTCCTTTTCGTTGAAAGCTTTAATTTGCTTATTGTAAATACAGGGATGATGAGCTTTACCAAAAAGCTCAATTTATTTCTCATCTGTCCACAGGACATTCTCCTAGAAGGAATATGACTTATTCAGATGTTTTTTGGCGAACTCCAGTTGGGTTTTCTTATGTCTCTCTCTCAGCATTAAAGCCCTCCTGGGCATTTTACCATATAATCCCCTTTCATTGAGTTGCTGATGGATGGTGCAAGTTGAAACTGTGCCTTGTGTATAAAGGTCAGCTCGAAGCGGTTAGGCAGTTGATCTATGCGAATTATCCACAATCCCAACAATCTTGCTCTGCAATCTTCTATCACATTTTCTCTTGTGGCCACATCCAGAGAGGTTGCCATGGGGCTTAAACTTCCTAATAATATTACATATTGTGGAAACAGAAGCATCAATGTCCGTCCATTCTCATTACGGTACACAGAGTGACACAAAACAGGAGAAAGTCTTGTTCTGTACGAGTGATGTCTATACTGCAGGCCCTTGCTACTCATCACATGCGAGTTTAGCTCACATGTGAAGGAGAATTCCGTTTAAAAATCAAATTATTTCTAACTACTTCTAGAAGGAAGCAATTACGTTTTTTAGCTTTCCGATTTCTGTGTGGAATAAGCTATGACTTAGTAAATGTTTCTGCTTTTATATTTTATTCCATTGCAAACAAAATTCAATTTGTGAATATCAAAATATTTTTAATTTAAAATTTTTGGGGGAAGAAACGGTGCCTTGTTATAAAAAACTGCAAGGGTGCCAATATTTTTGGCCACAACAGTATGTTATTGTTTTACTACTGAATATACAATAACATATATTCAAAAACAATTATAATAGTAACACAAAAATGTTATATAAGTCAGTACAATTTAACACGGTCAATAAATGGAATCTCGACTGTGTATAGTAAGCTAATTTATAGCTTCCATTTTTGGCCTTTTACATTATACCAAACAGAACAGAAACAGTGTTTGTGTGACTCTAGTCCTAGAATGCATTATGACCAAAGGATAAGACAATGATACTTTTTGAAACATCAAATATTGTGTTCATGGGAAGTGTAACAACTGTGCCTTGTTGATGCTTCCCCATAACTTTCACACAAGTCCTCTAACTCATATACGATACAGAGTGACTGAGAATGTAGTTTCCTGCATAGTTGATTCTATTAATAGGAGCTGAGGAGCCTGCATGGGAGCTGGTGATTAGATCCCATCTTTCTACTGCTTGAGAGGACACACAACACTTTTGACTTGTCAGTGTCAATAACATTGTGCAGCGATTATCTGCAAAGAATTTAACTTATCCGTATTGTAGTACCACAACATTTGCAATTAGTACAATAATAGAGCACATACATAACCTACATCTATGCTTCGGACTTCAAAAAACCTTCATCAAGAGAACAATACATGCATATCATACCTGTATATACCCTCACCAAATACGAACACCTTTTTCTAATAAAACAAAAGGTTAAAAAAAACAAAAAACAAAATAAGAGGCATATGATAAGTAGACAATGTACCTTGAATACCAGTTCTTTCAGTCGGTCAGAATATCTCTGATTTAGCAGCAGAGCATAAAGAATATCTGCACTTCCTGGCTCAAAGAGAAGCAGGAAAAGTTGGTCTAGCGTTGGGCTGGTGTGCAGGAGCTGGTAGATGACTTCTAAAATCCCATGTAACTGAAATAAAAGCAATAAAGTGAAAAATAAATCAGCAACTTCATTAATCATGATTTCAGGGTTGTTATTATTATTGTCATTGTTTGTAAAGCTCCACAGTCCCACTGGACCATGGAAAAACACTGCATACATACAACAAACATAAAAGAAAGACAAAATAAATGCAGATGTGAAAACAAATGTCCAGCTCATGAGAGAGCAAACTAATGAGAAATGTGCACATCTAAGACACATTTATTTTCTATACATGATGAGTAAATACAAAAGTACCTGTTCCTCATCACCAGTGGCTGCAATGTATCCAATGATACTCTGAATCTCCTCCTGAGTGCCCCCTTTGCTCAGGAAATATTTGATAAGTCCATACAGAGATGTTCTTATTGTTGTCAAATCGTCCAATGGCAATGAGCTCTCTTTACTAAAAGTTCAGGAACAAACAGAAATGAATCTTGGAAAAGTGCAAAAAATAATGTCAGTAGTACAAAAAATAATAGTAGTCTATGGAGATCTAAGGCATGGCACCTGTGCAATTTGAAAGGAGGGACACAGTAAGCCCCCAAATGGCTTAGTAACTTACAAAGCTCTAACTAGCTCTAGAGTTACATAAAACATAAGCGTATTATTCAGAGGTTCTGGACGGACAACTAAATGCCAACATGGCAGCACAGTGGTTATTGTTGTTGTCAATAACCAATATCCTTGGGATCAATCCTGACCAGGGTGTTATCTATGTGGCGGTTGAATGTTTCCTGCCAGAGAACAAATACATATTTGTAGGTTAAACTGAACCTTATAAAACAATGTATGTGTAAACATGGGAGCATAATCTGAAATTTGGCGATACTGGAACATGCATTCATTTATGTAAAGAAAGCATCTCTAGTTAATAACTTTCTCTCCAGAATGTTAGGTTTTGTGTAAGGACAACTATGCCCTAATGTATTCTACGGCAATTCATATTTTAAGTGCTGAAACTCCCCCTGTCATATGTCAGGCTTCTGCTCAGAAGGAAGAAGGCAAAGGACTGAGAAGATGTTTTTGAGTTGTAACATAGCATAAATAAGCAAAAACTGTGTATGGATTATGCTTTTGTACTATTGCAAAATGAAATTTTATGACTCTCGATATGAAGGTTTTTTTTTTGCATAAAATCAAATATGTTGTCCTTATATTCTGATAATAAATTCCTTTTAAAATAATTACATATTCCTTTTAAAATAATTACATTAAACCAAGTAAGCTGAGGCTTCCATTATAAAAGCAAAAATTTGAAGGTGTGTGTTTTTTGTTTTATTTTTAAAAGAAATTTCTATCATTTGAAACCCTATTTATGGTAACTTTCTGCTTTTTCCCACTCTACCCCCTCCCCCAACTTGTAGTCATACCTGTAACATATTCTGATCGTGTCCAAGAGAAATTGAACACCATACTTTTTGCGGAAGAGTTTTCTGCTGTCTTTGATAATGGTTGACAAGTACTGTATGTGCCCTGTCAAAAAGAGAGAGCGTAAGAGACAGTAATCTCAAATAAAACAACTAAACTGTGCTCACTCCACATTTACTGTACACATTTAAGGTGGGTATACACCTATACAATTATTGTGCAGAAAACGACAATTCACAACCGTTTGGTCAGATATTGTGCGATATACACCCAATCGATCATATTTTATCATGCCAAAACACATTGCATCTGTTGATTTGGTTTCATAAAATTCCTAAAAATCATGATCGACGATGGAACAATGTATTTTCAGCAGATGGCTATGGTAGATGAAGATCACAGATCTGAAGGTAAATTGTATATGTATGTACGCGGGAATCTGCATGCTCATTGGGACTTTCAGTTGTCGGTGAAATCGGTACAGAAATTGCATCTGAACTGACTGCGTAGGTGGTGTTTACACTAAGAGGAGGTTCAAGACAGACCACCCCCACAGGTCAAAATGCAGCAATTACACCGAATCCATAAACTGTAACAGAGTGATTTAACAGAAAAGCATGTGAGGGAAACAAAATTTTGGAGGCCCCTCAAAATATTGTGTTCCATTCCCATGCTCTTGAATTAAATCCTACTAAAGCATTTTTTTTATTTGCTTACCTGTGTTGCAGTTTGTGAATTCTGTGTAATAAAGGCAGTCATTAAGCTCCCAAATTATCAGCTGCATAATTAATTAAATTCTGTAAGAATAAACATCAACAATATCTATCTTAAGTATGCAGCTCTAAAAATAATTAAGGAGATTAAACTTTAACGTGTCTTAGAGCAACAAAAATCTAAACGAACAACAAAAACAAGAAACTACTTGCAATCTCAGACATCTCAGATTTATTAAATCATTAAAATCTGTATTTCTTAAATGAATAACAATTTGTAGTAGCCTCAAATAACTATCATTCTCAACCATTAATTTACACTTGTATCTTTAATAACCAGATCCAGTACCGATCATATACTCTTCAATGTTTAAATATTTGCACATATATTTTATTTAAAACCATTATAAAGAAATGTATCGCTCACAATTTGTATGAATGATTCTGTGTATTGATATAAAATTCTTACCAATTCGAAAGGGAAAGTCCCCACGATTCCAGATGCGGAAATCAAAGAGAAGATACTGGTACATCTGTTGCAATAGTGCAGTATTCTTCTCCACAGACACCTGCTCTATCAATAGCTGAACAGCCATCAGCACATTCACATCCATATAGTGCCCTGGTACCTGATGAACAGAAGAGTATGCTTTTAAAGGAAATCTAAAACTACAGATATACACATACATCAATCCAGGTGTAGACTGGGCTGGGGGGCAGAATGGCATCTGCCCCCCGGGCCAGTCCAATAGTGGGCTACCATGGGCTGGGTTACAGGGCCACCTGCATTTTTTTCCCCTTTAAAATAGGCTGCTGAGTCGAGTCTTGGCCCCCCGGGCTAAAATTTGCCAGCCCTCCCCTGCATCAATCCAATAACGTCAAAATATTAATAGGAGCTCTGCTGTCCTCGCAATCTACAATGCAACCAGACAGCCAGATTGTTTTCAATTGGGCCACAACTGTATAATGGATAGTCAATTTGAAAGATCTGAACAAATTGTCAATGACAATTTTACTGCATATGAGAGCAGCTTTGCTTACTTTAAAAATAGCCAGACAATTGCATGATATTGCCAACGATAAATAAATCTTTAATGTAAACCAAGGTTTATTATGGATTTCATGGTCTTTAATGTGCCTTTCATATAATGCAACTTGTATAGGATTTGGTAAAAAAATAAAATAAAAATCAGAACAAAGTCATGAAATAAGATGCAGGAAAAAAGAGCTATGTATCACCTTATGCAACAAAGCCCCTAGTGTGGCAACTCCATGTGAATGTATGAAATTCTCCTGGTTGATTGGATGTCTCTGAATGAAGTGTTTCACCAGTAAAACAAAAGTAGCTACAATATTTTTTTCCAGACGGGCTTCTGCAATATAGAAGACATTCAATGAAAAGAAAAAGATTTAACTAAGAGACAGAACAATAAAATGTAAACCTCCATCATATTTATAATAAGTAATGTGCAACACAGACAACGCAAACAGAACACAACATAAAACATCTACCCAGGCAGAGGTAAAGGTGCCCTTTTCAATAAGTGAAAGCAAAACACCTAAACGTGAGAATCTGCACAAATTAATTTTCCCATCTAATGCAAATTAGACGACATTATAAAGCTTACAATTTTTTTTTAACTACTTACTGAATTTTACAAACAAACACAAAAAGCTTATGCCAAAGCAGCTGGACAATAAGTTGGTCTACACTGCATTTATAGCTCATTATTATTATTAATCGCAACATGTAGCAATAAGGACCAAGACCTCCTTGAAGTCAAGTGAAAAGGTAATTCTTTCCTGTCTACTCTGCATGGATCTCTTCTGAGCCACACCCTACTCCTGCTATCACTACATCAATTGTCATATGTGCTACTGCCATCTCCTAGTTTTCATCATACTCATGTAACTGATCATGCACTGTTCCCATTGAAAAAACGTCATCTTTCTGCACAACTCTCCATCTATCCTCCCAAGTATCAGCCTACAGCCAACTACTGTTCTCTATTTACACCAACTCTTTGATAAACTGATATCTAAGTATGGGCTCCAGTATTACTGCTATGCAAAGGACATACAAATTTGCCTCTCCATTCCTGAACGCACTCTGTATCCAACATCTCAACTGTCTTTCCACCATCTTGCTCATGGATGTCTCAATAGGTGTTTAAACTTAAACACACTCTAGCTAAATTATATATTTTGGTTTTATGTCCAATCTCACCAAAATAAAATGTATGGGACAATGCATTCCCTACTGTAAATGAAATTAATATTACAAGTCACTGAGGAGTTTTGTGTCCATATAAAAACATTAACGCTGTAAACAGAGTCATAGAAATCCAAGTTGACTTCTAATATCCATAATTATTTGCATTAATACTTATAAAAAGAGGTGTCCTAATGAACCACTTGAAGTGATATTAGTAAGTAGTTAACATAAAAATTCACCTATCATAAGTTATGACATCAGAACTCACTGTTTATATAGATATTATTCACAGGCATTTATACATATTAATATCACTTGTATATACTCCTTTGATTATAGATATTTCTCTTAAAAAAAAAAAAAAAAAAAAGCAATACATAAAAGAATATTTTTTGAAGGGCAAGTTCTAGAAGTGTAGGATCCCAGCTGACAAACACTATGCTTTGCAGTGCACCAACAAGTAACTGTAGGAATGTGTGATTCACTCATATCCACTCATGTGACACCATGTTCGGCCAGATAAGCCCTGCGTCCAAATGCATTAAATTCAGCAATTTACCCAAAGCCAACCTAGACTGGATCTTACATGAGAGTAATAGGTCCTGTTTAAAAAACATAACATTCAGACTTACTGAACTGTTGATTTTAAATACTTTAGTTCTTTCGATTAATCTAGACCAGTTGTTGCCTGTGAACACACCAATCTATGCCGCTCATTTACAGCTTGCTAGCATGTCAAGAGGGAGGATTAAAAAATTACACACGGTAATAAATATGTCGTAGCTGCATATGAATGTGCATGTAAATTATATGTATAGAGTTGAGTACATTAAACCTCTACTGCAAGTCCTTAAAGGACTTAAGAGGCTAATAAAGTGTAATGGATGGAGAAAAACTATACCATAAACAGTCCAGCTTGCACCATCCTCGAATTAAGCCAAATCCACATAAATCTGGATATTTTACACACATACTTTTAACAGTATACTATTACACAACTTAGTTTATTTATACAGCAGATCTTGACAGCAAAAGAGAATGGGTATCCCCTGCTAATAGTCCTACAGTCTATATAAACAAAGACACAAACTACGGTTACCTAAGACCACAGCAGAAGGCATGGAGCACAAACCATGGAGTGTAGTCTGTAATTTAGAAACTAAAGAAAAGGGAGAAAATAGGGAGGGCCAGACCTATGTTTAATTTGGATTGGTTTAGTATATCAAGAGGTATCCGGTACTGCTTTCTCCCACCCACATAAAACATCGGACCATTGCATTCAACAAACAGATTCTAGGCAAGCTTACAGTTTAAATTCTTTAACATATACACAGACTAGGGTACATTTTGATATCAACCAATTAAGCTACTAGTATGTTATTGGAGTGTAGGAGGAAAACAGAGCACCCGGAGGAAACAGGGGGAGAACATACAAACTCCACACATTTAAGGCCATGGTCGGGAATTTAACTCATGACCCCACTGCTGTTAGGCAGAACTGCTAACCACTTAGCCCCACACTGGGTGTGTCACTTCAAGCCACTTTGGTGGCTTTGAGTGACACACCCAATGTAGCCTCATTCTTTAAAATTAGGGAAGTGGACATTCTCAAAAAGTCTATCAGGTGATGTTAATTTGTTGGTTTTTAAATGTCTTCAAGAATTTTTTTTAAATCTCTTTATTTATAGAAAATCAACAAGATTTCATAGCATCCAAATAAGATTCCGGTTAACGGTCAGTGTAGGAAGCTCAAAACTGATACAGTGATTTATAGCAGTTACCCTAAACGAATCATCACACAGTACATAAATTGGCAAGGTATTTGGCAGGGGACTTCAAATATATGCGAATAGGGCACTGTTTCTTTCCAATGTCGAAAAACATTTTTTTTTTGCTAAAATAGAACTTGTTATTGGCTTTTTTAGCCAGTTTCTCAATGGCAATTCTGCAGTGCTGGAAGCATTGTAATAGAAGAGGCTTAGGTAGTATAACAGATTGCTTAATATTGTACCTAAAAGTATTTTTGATTTGTAATATTCATAGTTAGTTAGTCAACTCAATATCCCTTGCAGAAAAGACTTCTGAAGCATTCAACATGATTAGAGATCTAGTAGTTTCTATACTGGCAGTTACATATACTGCCAATTCGCCCAAAACTGAACCCAGTCATTTTAGATAGAATGTGTTAAGTGTTAAAAACTGGTAAACACTTATTAACATAAACAAGAGTGGTCTGTCCAGTGTGGTCGAAGATACCTTTGGCCAAGTATTTCACTTTGTGAATAAATGGTAAAGCAGGAGAATTTGCAAGTGCAGAGACTTATGACATTAATTTAGAAGATTGTACCTGAAGCCCTTGTGGTAGACACAACTACAAAATCTCCTTCTGTAGGTGTTTGCAGCTCGGGAGGAAGACTAAGAGGCTCTGATTTTTCACACGCAGATTCATTTAAGCAGCTGATCTGCTCCAGTATTGGAAATAATGTATTTATTCCACCAATGCAGTTAATCATGTCCTGAAAGAAAAATATAGGTAAAACTAAGAACAGTATAAAAGGATATCAGTTTTATCTAGTATCACTAAGCACGCCGACTTACAGCACTCTTGCACAAAATTAAATGCACTGCATATTTGTATGTTACTAGCTTTTGCTAGTAACCATATGTGCATTTATATTTCACTGGTCTTTGCCTCATTTATGTAAGAACAGTATTTTTGAACTTCCATTAATTAACTCTTTTTCCATTCTGGTAAGCTGGAACACTGAGATTTAAGGGATCAGATGGAGTCTGAAACTTTAAATTTCACTCTAGACCCACGCAACCTTTGGGGAAATGCGGTATTTCTTAATAACAGTCCAAAAAGGACAGAACAAAGAGAAACTAAAGGAGAGAGCGGAAACAAGGTTCTCAAACAACTGTAGATCAATTTTTAATGAACAAGAACACAAAAGAGAACAAAAGCATAAAGTATAGGTGTCTAGTGTCCCCCAATGGACTCAGAGAAAAGGATTTGAAGGAATTACAAAAATCCCATTTTTGCTTTCATCTTTATGGGGGACACTGGAACACTGGGAACGTTCCAAAGCTTCCCTTGCGGGAGGGTACATTCAGAAGTTGCGATGTGCAGCACTTCCATGAAAAAGAGGAGGCACTCACCTGGCAAAATGAGTTTTCACAAATTCACAAACAAGCTGCCCTGCAACAATGTAAGCTACTAAAATAATCCACCTAGCAATGGCCTACTTGGAAGATGGCTGTCCTCTCTCATGGGCATCATAGAAAACCAAAACTAAATCAGTTTTCAGCACTTCACGGGTCCTATGAACATAGGTCCTCAAAGCCCTGACAACTACCAGAAAGCGAAGAGAGTCCTCTTAAAGGCCTTCCAAAGTCCAAGGTCAAAATCACAATGTCCTGGTTTAGGTGGAATTTCAAGATAGAAGCTTTAGTTCAAAGAACAGCCCTGTCTTCATGAAGGTTGATAAACTCTCCTGGCAGTGGACATAGCTAAAAGTAAGGTTGTCTTCTTGGGAAGGATCTTTAACGCCACAGAATCCAAAAGATTCAAATGGAGAATACTGTAAAGCTGTCAACACCAGGTTGAGATACCAAGGAGCTATTGGGGAGATGTATGGAAATTGCACATGAATCACTCCCTGTAAGAAAGTCTGCACCTCAAGTCAAAGTGTGAATTTTCGTCAAAAGAAAGGAGAGAAGGTCGAAACCTGAACCATCATAGAGCTAAGTGTTTAGCAGCAGATAGGTCAAATGAAAAGGAGATGTAGGAAGCACCTTACTTTCACACCAATAGATGCAAGTCTTCCACACCCTGTTATAATTGTTGGCTACAACTCACTTTCTAGCCTTAAGCATGGTCTAAACCACCCTGTAAGAGAAACCCTAAACCTAAAGGATCATGGTTTTAACACACAAGCGATTAAAGCCAGCCAAAGTAATCCTTGGTCATGAAAGAGCCCTGTGGTTTAACAAGACTTGTCTTAGGGGCAACCACTACAACGGACCCTCGGCCATGTTGAGAATGTCTGTATCACAACCTTCTTGGCTAGTCCATTCTCTTTTTACTTTCTTTAAAACCCTGGAAGCATTTCTACTGGAAGGACAGACAAATCAGAGAAAGCTCCAAGGGTCCAACATGACATCTACCCACAACCCCTTCAGATCCATTGTTCTTGAGCAGAAGTACTCCACCTTGTGGTTCAACAGAGTTGCCATAAAATGTCTGACATCTGGCTGACCCCACCTTTACAAAATATGCTGAAAGATTTCCGGAAGAAGACACCATTCACTGCGTGTAGGGCATTGCCTTCTTTCAAGTTTCAAACGTCTGGAATGAGCAATGACTCGAGAGATGGAAAACTGCACTCCACTCATCGTATAATAATGCTGGTGTCTCTCATGACAAGGGAACTCTTGGTGACTCCATGATGACTGAGATACACCACTGCTCTGGCTTTGTCTGCAAGGATCCTTCCTTGCAAAAGCACGCATCCTCGAACTAGAGCATTGAACATCTTTCTCACTTCCAACACATTTATTGGGAACTTGTACTCTTCTGGAGTTCAAAGACCCTAAAAGAGAAAATGAAGAGCGACGACCCTTCAGTCCAGAAGGCTGCCATCCATTGTCACAAGTGTCAAATCGCAAATGGTGAAGGGGCGACTCCTGTTGCAGCTGTCACCCCTGAGCCACCAGATAAGCGACTGGCGAACCTTTGAGGATAGCTTGTTGAACTGGCTGGACAAATACTGGTGTGACTTGTTCCATGTCAAAATCAATTCAATCTGGTACTACTTCGAGTAAAACCGTGCAAACTGCAATGCTTCTTCCCCAAGACCTTCATGCAAAAAAATAAAATCATTCTGTATACTAACAGGAAGATGTTAAATTGTATTACTTGCAGTTGATGATCCAACCTTGCAATTCTAAGCTCTGGGACACCTCTTGTACATGGATCTGCAGCAAAGTCAGGGACCCAGCATTGATCAGCAGATCTTACAGGTGGGAATGACAAGTCAACCCACTGAACCTCAGAAGGGCAGCCATCACTCCTATGATGAACACCCTTGCACTGTCACCAAATCAAAAGGTAAAGCCAATATTGAAAATTATGGGACTGAACAGGATATCTAAGAAGGCATTGGATTCCTTCTAAGATTGGTACATGCAAATACACAACCTTGATGTCCATGGACACCATGAACTGTTTCATGTTTATGACAGACCTCAAAGACTCCATCTTGAACCTGTCCACCCAAAGCTGGATATTTAGTAACTTTAGGTTCTGAATCTACAGAAAGGATCTAGCTGGTTTCTGAACCAGGAAGAGATTTAATTAAAAGGCAACCCCTTCTGTTATTGCAGGACCAGAATGAGTACCCCTCTGAAGGGCTGAACTGTTTCACATAGGACAACAGGTTTTGTTTTATCTCCAGGAAGGCCAGTGGTTAAAAGCCATCTGAATGGGGAGTTCAGATTTAAGATGTTTCCCCAACTTACAATCCTCTCGCCCAAGCATCTGAGGGGGAATTAAACTACCAGTCCCAGAAGAGAAGCAGATGGGCTCCCACCATGGGAGTTTGATTGGGCAGCCTGCCCATCATGAGGGCTTGGGAGCTGAACAGGAAGATTGTCCTCTAGAATATTGACTCCTAGCTTTCCCTGATGAATGAAGGAGCAAAACCTAGGGCCTTTAGGTCTAGTAGCATTGACGAGTAGAAAATAACTCTTTCCCCCCAATGCCAGCATCACAATCTTAAGATTTCCTGAAGACTCGCATCAAATCTGATAATTGCTGCTTGCTATTGAAATCTTCATCAAAACATGAGAAACCCTATGGACCAGAGTTTACAACCACTTCACATTCCACCTGGAGGTAAATTAAGAGACTCATAAATTGCAGGACTGGAGAAAAGCAGGAGTTGGACGCTTCTACTGTTTGGATGTGGTAGCAGATTCCATGATTCTTTCCAAGAATGATGAAAGCTTGACCAGACCCCTTAATGACTTTGCCAGGCATTGTGTCCAAGCCTGAAGGTACCTGTTCAGGCACCAAAGTAGTGGAAGGATTGTTCCTCAAGACTCCCGCAGAAGGAGTGTAGGAGGGGGGATTCTTAC
Source organism: Mixophyes fleayi (assembly GCF_038048845.1). Taxonomy (NCBI): domain Eukaryota; kingdom Metazoa; phylum Chordata; class Amphibia; order Anura; family Limnodynastidae; genus Mixophyes; species Mixophyes fleayi. Next base: position 95,484,313 of record NC_134408.1, on the reverse strand, counting down.
TCAGCCACCTAGTAAGTTTGGCGAGCTACACAACTGACTAGTTTAATAGTGTAAATAACAGACGCCATTAATCCAATATCTTTATGATAGTGCCCTAGTGGGACCTGATGCAGATGAAAGCTAAAACATAAATTAAAGAAAAAAAAAAGGTTTTTGCTTTCTATACTTTTAATTATATAGTTATATAAAATTATAATAGCATAGGTTAGTATTATGTATTTAATTATATGAGAATAAAATGCCACAATAAAACTATTCTCTCATACTGGCCATGAACATATGTAGTTAAATATACATTTTAGTTTTTTCAGGAATTTTATTGTGTTAAGTCAAACCACAGCATTTAACATTTAAAATTGTGACTCAAGGTCGGCATTTCATGGCAACATAAAACAACAACGGTTTATTTAAAACATTTGAGTATTTTTCTTACTGCCCAGAATGCCACTGGCCAACAGGGAGAAAAATTATAAGATACATGGGTAAAAACATAAGCATTGGAGCACATGCCTAGTAGAACATGTCGTTCGTTTTTGATGTAGTATGTAATAATAAAGGTTTAGTTACAGTCAGTCACACATATTGCTGCTGATCTCGTGTCTTGGTCAGGGATGCCCACATATTCCCACACATGGAAAAATCATTTATTAACAATGTAAAAGTACTGATAACCACCATGTTTTATTGACAGTCTTTTCATCTCTATATATAATACATACTGCCAACATTGTCATTGTGCAAATTGAGACAATGTGGGTGTGTCAGAGTGCACATAAAAGGGGATGTGGCCACACCACATGGGGGTGTGCCTTCATTTCTGAAGCACTATGTCACGGCCAACCCACCTCCCCTAAAAATACCAATGAATTGCCGCATGCACTTACTCACCAAACCTGACAACATTTCTGTCAGAAGAAAGGTGGTGGCTGTCGAAATAGGACAGTCAGTTGACATGTAACGTGTGCAAAAATTGAATTCTGAAGAATTGTGAATACAACAGGTTTCAGATACTGGAGTTACCAAACTCAAGTCCAAACCATTTCAAAGACAAAAACGTCGCCATTTTTTTTATTGAGTGACGCAATTTACAGTTGGTATGTTCTTGATGTACCCTGTATTCTATTAGTAAATATGTACATACAGTATGTCTTTTTCAAATATGTTTAAAGGATAAAATGTGATAAAATGAGTAAGTATTTATCAGAGGTAAAGAACTCATTCAGACATCTCTATTTAATCCTCATGCGTGCGGATGCGGTTGCAAGTATTTAATTTTATTTACTTTATTTTTTCCATCATATTTATCATTATTTTTCTCTCGACTTTTGAGCAATTCATTGCTAACTTATCATGTGTAGGTTATGAATTGAATTTTAATTGTGTTTATTATTGCCAAAATATGTTTTATATGTGAATCGATTCACCTCAGTTTTTAGTTCTATATTGTTTGTTAATAAATTTCCTGCTTTAAATTATAGTTATTGTTGGCTATATTTTCTCAGATACCAGTAAAAAATAGCATAATTAGTTCTGGTGCAGGAACCCATAACGATTATCAACAATTTAAAAATCTTTTCACCGAAGATACATACTCTTAATTATAATTAAAACATAACTATATTTAAATATACATTTATAATTTCCTGACCCTCTCATGTCTTTCACTTTGAGGTAAATTGGACTATATACGGTTCATAGTCAATGGTCCTATGATATACAAACTGGACTAACAGACATACCCCAGCATACTTCATCTATAGAAGACCCAGAGACACAAGCAAAATAAAGTCAGGATACACCTGCATCCCATGATATAGACACTGTTGGACTCATTGTACCAAAACAACTTCACAGTCAAGGTTCCTTCAGAGTATTACCCTTTTTATTATGATTAGTATTTATTTATAGGGCGCCACTAGGTATCCGTAGCGCCGTACACGGACAGACAGAAACACGGTACAGGGTGAGACAGCACTGAACAGTTAACAAAAAGCACAGTAACTCGGAAGCTCAAAGTACAGCTAGATGAAAGGTGAGAGGCCCCAGGGGTAGAGAGAGGGGTAGAAGGGCCTCACGGAAGAAACAAGGAGCCGGAGAGCAGAGTTAAGGTGGTGAAGAACAGGAGGAGAGGAGGCCCTGCTCGAAGGAGCGTACATACAAAGTACAAGTCTCCATACAAGTCTCAAAGATCCAGGGGCACAATACGCTGAAGATAATGAACTAGCACATTAAAAATTAAGCAAATATTACAGCATACTTTGAACATTTATGTCAACTGAGGTTGATGAAATATATTTCTGATAACAGTACTCTACTGTCAGTTATATTTGAATTATATTTTGTGTTGCATAATAATTGCTGCAATATCTAGTTTCATCTAGTTGCTTCTTTTATCCTCATGATACCATAAATTGCCGAGTATAAATTAAGATGCTATATTAGGATGGTCATTGATTAGGAGGTTCGATATGAGCGCAATCAGATTATTATTGTCTGCTGTATTCAAGGAGTGAAACCTTGCTTTGTATTTGCTGCTTTATCAAACTAGGGGACATTTGAGATTTGAGCGCAGTACACCTCAATATTTCCATCTCTAATACCTTAATGTCCCAGTTGATGACTTTGTTGCCTGTCAGTCGTCCATGCAATAAGTTTGATGATAGATCAAGACAGATGGGATTTCCACAAGCCTGTGAAACAGTTATAACAATGTTTTGTACCAATTTACACATCATAAAATCACCCCATATATTAACACAGGGATGTACAAAACAATATACAATTCAAGAGTGAGCCAATCAAATCTAGGAGTATTTTATTGAGCGAAGGACGATGTGTGTCCAATGACCTCTATAGACACAACTCCCAAAATTTTACTTTTTTTTTTAAGAGCATTAGCTACCCGATTGCTGAGATTGGCCCAGCGCTGAGTTATCTAATTTTTGTATTAGTAGAATATTTGGCATAAGTTCCACTTAAATATACACTCCATTGATCTGGAGTCCTCAGTTCTGGATAAACCAGCAAACACACAGCGCCCCTCTAGCATCCTGGTAATTGCTGTACTTTACACATGGGTTAATCAACCCGGTGGTAGTCAGCATATCGATGCCGACTACCCCGACAACACTTATCCCGAAATGAGGACTCCAAAGGGCTCCTTCCCGATGCCAATACAGGAATAGGTGTCTTTTTTAATGCCACTCAGATACATTAAAGTGCACTAATGAACTAGTAATATCAGGTTGAACATTTCAGCAAAACATGTTTAATAACTAGAATATGATATAACACTAATAAAAGAGTAACTCTGTTGTGAGGAGGGAAGAGCAATGAATAAACATAGGTGGTGGGGTGAAGAACTGACCGCTTATAAGACTCTCAGTGTCAAAATGTGGAGGAAAAGGGTATATTATTTGCACAAATGCACCAATTTACCCGCAGTGCACATACACAGGTGCTTGTCCCCATTTTGTGTTTTAAAGTACAATAGTGCGAAACTGAAGTATGCTGGACTGTGGGTGCTGGAAAGAGTAAACAACGTCTCTTTCTGGAGCCTTAAGTTTTAAATCTTGAATGGGTGAGATTCAGGCACGTAAGTCTTAAATGTAAAGGCGACCAACTGAACGTAATGGCCGATATTCCATTGCCATCACCTAAGAGGATGTGTAAAACTCATGCACTTTTTCAGGATTCAAAAGGCTCTGTGGATGCATGCTAAAGTGAGAACAAAAAGACAGTTGTCAGCACTTTTCCTTATAACTGCATGTGTGTGTGTATGTGTGTATCTAGCAAAATGAAAACATGAGGTATTGGTTCATATTTTGATCAAAACATTTAAGCCTGCATCCCATCTTCAAAGGCACCACATTGTATGCAGGTCCTACACAGACCTATACACTTCAAACACCTCCCTAAATGCACAGTCTTCACCCCTTGGAAAATTTCATTTTAAGAACATCTCCCACTAAGCAAAACATTATATATTTATAATCAGAATCAGTAGCAGTAACAAGTATCCCCGCTCTGCCCAGTTCCTCCTATAAAAGCGGAAACATATTTTGCTTCCCACTGTCGCTGCCATCCTGATGTGGTAAAACATGCATATAAATCATACAAGGTGCTGAAAGGTACAGGGATAGGAACAGGATATGACCATTAGGAAGAAACAGAATTTACCCTATGCTTCCACATATTTCACAGTCACAAATTACATTTAATGTTTGCTAGGTGATGAAGGAATAAAGTAGGAGAAAAATGCAGAAGGGGTGTTTGAAGGTATTTAGGGTATGAAAGCAATAAACAAAAGGAAATTTATGAGAGGTGTTGTAGTTTGTTATTATGTTAATTAAGCAAGCATTTATGAATATCATAAATAAATTAATTTATCCTGAGTACACAATATTTCTATACAAGAAACTATATATAGTAGGAAAATTAAAAATCTTATTACTAACCTTTGGTGTGTAATAAAGCAGAAGTTTGCTGGGTAAGTCTGTTAATTCCGAGTCCTGTGATTTCCAAGGATTTAAGCTATTAGGACCTGAGAAAATACACAGATATTTATACTTGATATATACACACATGTGGTCAACTGAAACAAACATCACACATTTACGGTCTATTTTATGAATGCATGCGATTGATTTACACTTAATATGTGTAAACATGAGAAGCTCTGGCACTTACCAGCCAAGTACAGAGCCTTCACCTGTCCAGCTTGTAATGCTTCATGGAATATGAGAACAGATCCAAGTTGCCCTTCAAGAGATGTCGGAGACCCCCATTCACTGTCTTGGGTCCCAGCCGAAATTAATTTGATGGAATTGGTCTTGCCTTGTGACACGCTCCTCGATGGCGAGGATAGAATCCCACCTAATGATGACCTACTTATGTTACTTGGTGGGGAGACAGGTGGGTCCGGGATCTGTGATGGGGGCGGAGTGTTGGTCTTTTGGCCAGCCGATCCAATACAGCAAGATGTAAAGGGCTGAAAAAGATGAAGTTGAAATTAGAAAAAAAAATTGGAGGGTTAAAAAAAGGTGATCCCTTGTTTGCCATGTCCCAATTTAGTCACACTAAAGGATTGATATGCAAGGCTCCGTAGCACTGGGTACACACAGCAGACTTTCGTGTATTTTATACTAAAAAAGAAAGGGCTGCAACAGCTTTCACAATAACATTAGAATTATGTTATCATTTCCCTTAGAGCATTCACTTACTTCACTCAGAGCAGGAAACTTTAGAGGGGAAGTGATTTTCAGGTGACCATTAACATAAATGTATACATTGCTTTGTCCAAAGAATCCTAAGGACCTCTTTGCAGGTACGTGAACAATTGTTATACTGTGCTGTTGAAGAAAACCACAATTGAAAAAAATAAATACATGAATGCATGCAAAGAGATCGTTACACAAAAAAAATAAAAAAATAGTCTCAGTACACAAACGTGGGTCAGCATTAAAATAGTATAGGCACTAGAAAGATATTGAAGTTAATACTTATTAAATAGTCAATGTTTAAAATGCATGATGATTGGCAGCTTTGGTGAACAACTGACACTTCTAGAATAAATGCGGTTTTCACAATATTTTGAGTTTATCAAAGTGCTTTGTCTTTTTTTAATATATGTAGTATGGGTTAGAAGTAAATCAAGTATTTACTATGCATATACTTTAAAATGGTTTGTCTAATACAGTTATTAAACAAAGTGTAACGCAGTATATTCCTGATTATATCCATGACTATAGCAGAAGAGCTCAGCCACTATGTTGTTTTACTATTTGGTCGAGTGGACACAATGGGAAGTAAATCAATATCAATATTAAAAGCATGCAAACTCTGCCAGGTGTATTAATGTATAAATAAATCTGCTGTTTCTCTGATATAGTACATTTCCTTACCCACAATGAATCACAGAAGCAGTGATCGGGCAGCTTAACAGTTGTGTACTCCTTCTTCGTGCACACTGCTACAACCAGAAACCCAGAGGATGAGATAAAGGCTTCAAACCCTGTGCCGCTATTTGTAAAAAAGCTGAAACCAAAGAACAAAATGTGATCTAAAAGACCAGTTATAGTAAGAGACATAATACGGTTATATGGTATACCATGATAAATTGATGAAAACTTCTTGTTTGTTTAACTTGAAAAGCTATTTTTCCCTGATTGTAAATCTGAGTATTTAGTAATAATATATATCCTTCAAATTTATGCACACAAAAGAAAGAGAGAGGAAATGGGCACATAGAACAAGTTTCCATTATTCCAATCCTCAACTGCTATAAATAGAACACATATTATAGAAATTGAATCCTGCCTCCATGGTTAATTGTTGCTCTCCAAAGCTCAATACCCAACACCCTGGATGACTTTAAAATTTGCAATGAACATTTTATTCATTCAATGACTCAAGTCTCAACTAGAAAGATTGTTTAACAAGGAGGCAGGGCTGAGTGTGTGGCAACTGTGGGGGGAGTTTGCCAGATAAAAGTGCTCAGCAAAAGTTAATGCGTCTGGCCCTTTTATTAAAAAGAGGACAACCCATTCTTAAATAAATAGTCCTCCTATTTTTACCTTATTACTGGAGCTGGTTCATGCTGCAGCTCTCCAAACTGGCAGATTAAGTACATCCATTGCACACAATAGAACTTTAAAGGGGGAATTCAATTGGGCGCAATGTTCTACGGAACATCGCGACTGCACGTTTTTACCGTTTATAAGGTACAAATATCCGCAAATTTTTGCTCGCACCTATATGGGCCGCAAGCAAAAATGAGGGATATGTGAAAAAAAAGTCTGCATGCGGTGTCTCGTGGCTGTTCTGGAGACAACTCGCGCAGATATTTTTACAATTGAATCTCCCCCAAGTGTTTGCAAAATGCTCCATTGTAGAGCCCTCGATGGAGACAACACAATAATTTGCCATGCAGAAATTTACGGCTTTTGTTTTTATGAAAGAGTTTTCAAATTTACTATACCACAGAGAAGGTTAGATTAAGAAGGGTTTGTCCAAAAGTTGAAAATCTCTTAAATATTATCATAAACCAGCTTTTTTTATTTTTTATTTATTAAGCAAATAGCCTGATATGGTACGATAGCTATTGATATGATCTCTGGAGTGTAATTGCTGGTAGTTGAAAGTCTTGCCACTTAGTGCAAAGTAGTACATCAGAAACAGATAGAATACAATGCCAAGCAAAATGGGACTTCTGAATAGTAAAGTGCAGTTAAACGGATCAGTTATACCTTCAGCACCTCCTTAATAGAACAGGTGTACATGTGCTAAAACCAAATATATACAAAAAGCTATATGAATTGTCAGTAATTACAGGAGTGGTTGGCTCTAAGCGGCTCAGCGAACCTTTACCTGTGGATCCCAACTCAGTGTCCACCTCTTGACTTATTCACTGCTTTATGTCATAAAGCAAGCGAGAAGCAGGAAGGTGGCTTGGTGGTTAGCACGTCTGCCTCACAGCACTGGGGTCATGAGTTTGATTCCCAACTATGGCCTTATCTCTGTGAAGTTTGTATGTTCTCCCAATATTTGCGTGGGTTTCCTCTGGGTGCTCGCATTTCCTTCCACACTCCAAAAATATACAAGTAGGTTAATTGACTGCTATCAAAATTGACCCTAGTCTGTGTGTGTGTGTGAGAATATAGACAGAAGTGGTTGGCTATAAGCGGCTCAGCGAACCTTCACCTGTGGATCCCAACTCAGTCTAAATGAGTGAATTCTCTGTACAGTGCTGTGGAATTAGATGAAGCAGGTGGGCCAGTTTAACTGGCAAATGGGGAGTATTAGAGCACATGTGGAATCTGAGAATTTGTCGATGTCTAAAGTCATTGGGTGACATTTATGACATGTGGAGGAATTTTGAGTGAGCGGAGCATTTTGGGATCCGTGCCAAGGTCGTTTTGAGGCTCTCAGGTTGCCCATCACTGAATTAAAGGGTCCTTATTTGGAAAATGAGGTCATATCTGCAGAATAATCTACACCCCTATGCCTTACTAAACTTATATCTAAAATAAACAACATATTTCCCTAGCTAACCAAAATTTAGTAGATACTCATAGGAGACACCAGAGACTTATCCTCCTTAAGCAGGACAATGAAACAGAGGTTAGTCCCTAATAGTTAGGGGACTATACCCTATGAGAATGAGTCAAAATCAAGTTCTTCATGTTGTCCTGCCTCCTCGTACTGAAGAAAAGATACCCAATCTGCATCGCCACAGGATGTCAGTGCAAAAATACAACATATAAATAAGAAATACTTTACAGATTTCCAATTTAAATGCTAATACGCATACATTGTAAATAAGCTATATTGACAACAGTAAATATAGTAGTAAACATAGTATCTCTGCTTCTTGTTATAAGCATACAGTAGATTGTCTCCTAAAGTCTAAACTTCATAACATGAAATGTAGATGAATGCAAATGCTAAGAATGGCTGTTGCTGAAAATGCATAAAGATGTTACCTATATAGCTGTTTTCTTTTTGTGCCACTGCTACAAAAACCAATGGTGGATTGATCTTGATCAAGACAAAACCAGGCACAAAATGTGAATGCAGAGCCAGGCCATTTCTGAATAGTGGGTACAGCAATTCCTGATGAGCTGTGTGACAAGTTAAAGTACTGTAAGGCACTCTCCAATCCCTGCTTACGGGCAATAGCAAGCATAGCTCGCGTGACAGGAACAACGTATGGGTGGCTCTTTTTGGGTCCATCTGTCCGCAGCATACCAATAAGATGAAATAGTTCCTCCGAGCCCATTGATTGACTGCCCAGTGAACCCAAGAGGCTAATCAAATTTTCTGCACAAGTTTGATGTAGGGAGTAGTGATAATTTAGAGTGTCTATGACTGGGATCACCATGCTGGCATTGACACACATTGTGCGACTTTGCTTGTTTATGCAGCAGATCCTCTTCAGCCAGTCAGAGATAAAGATCTGTAGATCATGGGACACTATTTCTGGCAGCCATTGGATAAGCAGCAGCAGTGGTTGGACATTACTTATACCATAAATCCCAACAGATGTATGATCACCTTCCACAGCCTAAAATATAGAGACAATATATGTAGATATTATTAGAGAAAGAAGATCAATAAATCAAGAAAATCAATTATTAATGTGTATCAATATAAATATAAGTAAACGTTTGCTTAGAAAAATGTTTGTTTTAAAAAAAAAAAAAAAAAAAAAAAAAATAATATATATATATATATATATATATATATATATATACACACAATGCAAAATTAGTGAACAGCTGGCAGAGGTAAGGGATTTTACCATATAATCCACTGAAGAAAACCACCACCACCGCAAAAAAACAGATTTACACTTTGGCCCAAAACTAAACGGACAGAATGCACGGAAACACATTGGATTTTTTTCTTTTTTCTAAATTGTAGATATGTTTATTGTAGACACTGTATTGTCATACATTGTCAGAAACTTTGCTTAATTAACTATAACCTACAGAAATATATTGGAATGGTCAACTCTATTTACAAACGATATTATTGTACTCACAGTACACCGAGGACAACTGTACTCTCCATTGGTTTCCAAGACACTAAACTAGTGAGGACAACTATACTATTCCAGCTATGGATTGCTGATCATTAAGCATTGACAACTTGTTAACATAAATCTGGAATTACTTATGATTAGAGTTTTCTTTCAAATAAACTCTGAACTGCTGCAATGTCTATGGGAATATATAAAAGGACATACTACTGTTTCACTATTTTAAAACATTGTGAACTGTAACTTTGTTTCACAACATTGTAACAGAATCTTCTCTTCACTACACCCATTAACTGTAATTACTGCTGGTACCTGGAGAGTTGCAAGCTGTGGCTTACATCTGATGTTGCTGTTCCAAAATTGGTTGAACATTGTGTAATAACTCCTTCAGCAATTGTCAAATGAGAGCTGTTCTTACAAAAACCAAAGCCTTTCTAAAGCTTTTCTCGGGTTCCAATAACGAATTTGTCTCTTTAATTTGATTTTGATTGTTATTACAATTAAATATTGGTGATGGGGTCTTATCTTTTTATTATTTTGTTTTTACAATATTTAGCACAAGGATACATATCATGTATAAATCATGTACATATCCACAGAATAAATATGTCATACTGGAAATCAATGTGAATGAAAACAAAGCTGCAGTGTAGGTATTGATGGTGCTCTCATGATGGAGGTTGACGCTTCTCAAAACAGCAAGTGAAGGAAGAAAAGATCTCTTGCTATCTGATGTCACATGTGGCCCTCTACACCTAGTAAAACCTGTGCAATGCTGTACTTTTTTCAAATACATTGTTTTGCCAATGCACCAAAGATGCTACACCATATTTACAATTCTATGCAGCAGAAATAAAAATAGAAGAAAATAATGACCCATAATGCCACTACAAATTAGCCCTGCTTTAAAAAATTGCTAAAATGCATAATTTGTTATACTTTTGACCCTAAAGCAGACTAATCTTACAACTAATTCATATACTTACCTAAACAACTTAATAACATTCCTGAATATTATTGTTCAGTTATGCTGTTAAGGTTTATTTTTATTGCACTTGCTCATTAAGATATCTGGTTTCCCTGCATTGAATAGCAGTAGACATATTTAGTAATTAAAGACTAGCTCACATGGGCATCTTTATATAAAAATAGATGAAACATATTCATTTTCAAAGATAGAAATGTACAATAGGTTGCCACATATTCAGCCTAATGATCTTATTACTGCTGAATGCAACATTTCCTGTTCACTTTTTATTAATTAATAAAGAGACATCTACAGAAAATAGTGAATCTTAATTTACCATGTTAAGAAGCTCTTCAAGTAGCATCCGTGATGGTTGGCCTAGAGATTTCAACACTTCAAGTAAGTGAGTATAGCCAATTCTTTCCTTAAATACTTCCTAAAAATAAAGAAGGAAACATGAACATTTTAATTGCACTTTGCAAAGAAACTTGCTTGCTGGATGGGAAATGGATTGAAATTAGAAAGAGGGCAATTCAGTTGCATTTATTAAAATTTTAAGCACAAAAGTACTCTCAAGTTGCAAATGTGACATGCACTAGCCAATATGAGTTGTATATTTGGTGAATATAAAATACAGAATCTATCATCAGTTACAATTTAAACTTAACATCGATCATATAAAGTCTGACAAAGAAAAAAATAAACACAATAGTTAGTTTGGGGCTTGTTCACACTTATCCACTTTTTTTGCACTTTTCCCATGTAACTAAATGTATGAAAAACACAATAAAAACATGTTATAAATAGAACAAATAAGAGTCAATGGTGCCATTCTAAGATTGTAATGCTTTGTTTAACATTTTCGGACTCTACGCTCTATTCGTTGTGTGTTAATTCATGCTACCAGTGCAAATTATTGTACTTTTAAAATGCAGTGCGTGAAAAGTGCTTGGAAAATGCATTTTCACCCAAGCACTCAATTAAAAAAAAATAATGTAAATTCTGGGGAAGTTGTACTCCACGTTTTTCTAAGGATATAATAAGGATTTTGCAAACCAAAACATGACAAGTTTTTTTTTCTCCACCGGTCATAATCCAAAATAGTCAATCCTTAACTTTGGCCAAACTTACAGTAGACTAGAATTATCAATCAATTAACATAGCGCGCCATCAGCCCACCTCTAAAGAATTTCATTGATAGCAGTTTCCTGCAGTTGGTTACTGGGGCGGACTGTTAGTGATGTCCCAGGAACAAGGCTGTCAATGCGCCGTGAACAGCCCACTTCTCTAATCTTCACGTCAATGAGCTTCAAACCCTTGTTTTTCCTCTTTTCTGTCCAGTGCGACTTTATTTAGTGATAAACCTATTCATTTTTGTAAAGCTGAGTTCTTAATTCAGTGTAACATTATTATGAGTTACAGTGCTATCTAAGTCTTTGTCTCCTAAATTACCTTATGTAAAGATATGTACCAGAAGATGTGTGTTAGTCCATGTTAAGCAAGTGAGCAAATGTTTTTATCCATACTAACCTCAAATGTCCCTCCAGGACCAACTGAATATGTTACATTCTGGTCTATAAATACACAGTGGCAAATTGCAAAATAACACTGAAATTCTGCATTAGTAGTTCAACAACACAGAGCTTAGAATTGCTTAAAAAGTTGGGAAATCAAAACATTGAATTTACCTTTGCTCCAGGAGATTTATGTTTTACAGCTGTGAGCGCTTTAATTGTAGAGACACACAAGGAGTCTAACTGTTCTTGAAATACCTAAAATGATTAAAAAAAAAAAAAAAAAGGGATAACAATAACTGAAACAATGGAATTTCTCTTAAGACATTTGGATCCTCTGGCTGGAATCAAACAAACAAATAATTGTAATCATTTACATTTTTTTTTATGCAATATAGAACTTACACTTTACCAATATTAACACAATCCCACCACCAGCAATGCTAAAAAGCCTGTAAAGCAAAGACAGGAAAGAAGAACAAAGCACACACTCGGACAGTTCTGTGAAGAAATGGAAACAATGCTCTCTCATTCCTTGACAGAGTGGCACAAGGGATATATTCCATCTTCAATTAACATAACCTGAGAAATATCATCTAGCTCTGACCTACAGAATGCACCCACTATGTACACAATTAGGACAGCTACTTTTTTTTTTTAGACTGAATGAACGGTAACAAGAGTGCAAACTACCAACTCACTAGGAAATAGTAAGATCGTGGATACACAAGGCTCCTCAGTCTCACTAGTATTTTGATGGACTGCTTTCAAATACTGACTGTCTCCATTTTGTATGCGGCTGGTGTACTTTAATGCTACCAATACTACTCCTCTGGATTATATTCCATGCACACGTGTATTCCAACGGGATACACATAATGTAGTTGAAATAGTCTACATTGGTTGGCTAAAAGAAATTATGATCCGACGGCTTTTGAAGCATTATTTTGAAACTGGCTTCAAAATTTGACGTACCAAGAAAGTATTATATAGCAGCTTAGAGTACCAACAAGGTTACCATGCAAGAAATACTAGTAATGTTTACTCAAAAGAACTTATATCAAATGAAGATATAAAGAGAAAAAAAGAATGAGAGAAAGAGCAAAATAAAGGAAACAAAAAACCAAGAGACCGAGACAGCCAGAGAGAAGATGATAAAAGAGTCAAGAGTAAGAAGTAGAGATATGTTCCCTTAATGATATATATAAAAAAAATCTGCATATTTGGTGCAGGTACCCAGAACTGGCTGATGCTACTCACTTAAAACATTTAAGTCTAGTTTGGAAAACACGACCTAGTATAGTCAAATGAAAACCTCAGTATGGTGTCTAATTGTTCACTACATAAATTCATCTAAAATGAAGAAATTAAGATTGTGTACTGTATTCTTAATGTATTCGACTTCTATAAGGAGTATATATGTAACAATATATAGTGATTTAGTTTTACATGAAAGTGTTCTATGAATAAGTAAACACGCACACAGAGTTACACCCATACACAGCAGCCCAGAGCACCAGTCCATTGAAATGCTAAAAATTAATTTTATAAATTATAGAAATATAATATAGCTACCACTACTGTATCACAGAATAACAAAGCCAGCACCTTACTTCTACTCAGCTTAAATGTGTGTTTCTGTCAATAATATGTTAAAGAAATAAAAACGTAAACAGGACTATGCTGCGGTTAGTTATTCATGTCATAGTTCAGCTTTCACATCTACTTTCCTAGTGAAAGATTATAGGACACAAATTCCAACACTTCAAAACCTCACATCACATCACCTTATGAATGAGTATGTGGTGCATTGTTTGACTTAGGCAACATCTACCAATCTGTACAAACAGCTTTTATTTCTGCAATTTTAGCCATCATTAATGTATAATGTGAGACATCTTAACATGTTGTCTGACTTTTTGATGGCTCTGTTACATCAAACATTAAGGTTTTACATTGGTAGCTTTAAGAAATTACATTTAAAAAGCTTTATAAAAGCTTCTCCGCTAAAGAAGCTTCTAGATCTGGCATATACCTCACCACTGAGGAGAATTCCCAGAATACCCCTAGCTTTTAACTGTCACATATCTTAGCAATGGTAAGTAGATGGCCTGAAATAAAGATCATTGAGCCTTATTCTTTGTAATTCACTTTCCTCACTGAATAAATATTAAAGTGGGTGGCTCTAGACACAATGTACACATTGTGGCAGATTCAATAAGGCTCAAGGTGTCTCCAGAATAGTCCACGGAGACACATTGCCTCAATGTTTTTACCTTATTTTGCCTCACTTCCTATAGAGATGAGAGGAGAACACGAGCAGACAATCCATACCGTATTGGCCGGCAATGTGCGCAGCAGGTAACTGGTCACCGATAATGGAATCTGCCCCATCATGTCTATGCTGCATGTCTCACACACATTTTCTGTACACACACATTTCAGCTTCTCTTATTAAATTTAAATCGACAACAAAATTCACTAAAGTGTATCTAAAAAAAGTAATAAGCCAGGTTGAAGTAAAGTTGTGGCAATGTTATTTTGAGGAGTCTTCAGTCCAATTGTACAGTGTTGCCATCTATGTGTACCTGATCTTCATTCATTTCTGTCAGTAATTTGTTGGCAAGGTCTTTTTCACTCTTGTCTGCCCCTGTAGTGTTAGCGTTTAACAAGAGCTGCGGGATGGAGACAAGAACATTGCAGAAACGTGGATTATACGTTAGCAGCAGCCAAGAAGAGAGAGGGTCACGTCTCAACGAGAACATGCATATTAACAGTTGTGCACTGCACTAAATTAAAATTTCATATTGTGATAAAAGATTTACCTACTGTGCACAGCACAAATTCTACAAATTTAAAAATGTTTTTAATAATTTGGGGCAAATACACAAACATGGTGGTCTAAACCCTTACTGACCAATCGTACATTTGGCTTCATCAGTTTAGCACATACAACAAATTTCTCATTTAGTGCTAAGATTTATAGCATTTCTATCCAATAGCGATAATCCATATTAAGGTATAAATAGTATAATGAATATTTCAGAGCAGAAATTAATTTAATCAATGTCTGTTCACAATATTTGCAGGTAAAATATGTGAAATATCAGCTGCTCAATGCAGGACTTGAGAGACATTAATCAGAAGTATTTTGAATGTTCTCAAGTCATAAAATTGATTATGTAGTCAAAGAAAGGAGTGTAAAAAACTACTATTGCTGCTGGTGTGTTAATGGAAAGTAAATCTTCCTAACGTTAAGCTCTAAAAAAGAATTGAACACAATAAAACAACTAAAAAAAATACTATATTACCTCCAAACAACTAAAATTATGTTAATTGTACAAGCATATTAACTGAAAGGGGTCCATACATTGCAGGAGTTTGGTTTACATAATGCGGTCAGCCAACTAAGTCATTAATAGTTTTAGTAACGAGCAGACTACTTAAGCAACAAATACAAAAAGTTGAGATTTTCATGACAAGAACATCCCTTTTACTGTCCTGATGAGGACACTTTGAGTTGCAAAGAACTACACTTATAGTCCATCATTCGCACTTTTATACATACAAGTATCCTGCCACTGGCTAGAGCCTTACCCTGCAATTCTGAAGCAGTCTGATGAGGTGCTCAAAGCAGTTGCTGTTTAAGAAAATTGCTTGCAGTACCGGACTGTCTTTGCAGTTCAACATAGCAGTCATATAATCTGTACACAAAAAATAAATACTAATTAGTCAATATTCTAGAATAAATATTATACAAGACTGAGGTTTTTATTTATTCATTTTAGAAATCTGTGCATGTCCCAACAGTTATAATTTAGAGTTGTATTATTTAATGTACATGTTTACAGTAGGCTTCCAATCTTCTTCCATTCATACCAGACAAACTTCTGTGACACTTTCCCAGTTACTATACCAATCTTGTGGCCATACTAGGATGGCTTCACCAATGGCCATTATACCAGGCAGTTGTGAACCTGTGGCAGTGTTTCACATGGGGTTAGTGGGTGTTGAGAAGAAAATTATAATTTTGTTTAAGATACAACAAATGGTAGGCGTTTGTTAGAGATGAATGAATATGATGTGGAATGCGATAAGCGAAGCTGCAACTTTCTGAAACCTATAAGAATGATATTGGTAATAGTAGGCTGGAGGTCGGAATTAAGATAGATTGGTTTGAGGGGTTCTTTTATGAATGAAATCCACCAACTTCAGATTCAGAGCCAGTAACGTGGGTCTTCTGTCAAAAGATTTACTGCCCTGAACGGCTCTAAATAGGAAAGCTTGTAGTCCCCCCTCCTCTTTGGCCTATGCACAGAGCTACTCACGGCCCAAATGTATCTTGGTTGGCCCTACAGAGTACTATTGAGTGGCCTTGTTTGCAGATGATATATATTATTTACCTTGATAAATAATATACCTCAAGAAAACTTTGATTTCAGAGCCCAACCTATTTTTAATGGATCTCAAATTTCAGCAGATTGCATGGTTTTGTTTGAATCCAGACTAAGTTGGAAGCAATGGCAGAAGTTACGTCCCCACAACAGTACACACTGATGAGCTGGAAATTTAACTGCAAATGGATAGTTTGTATGATGCCAACTATCCCCAGATGTTTAATTCCATTCATAGCCAACTGAAATTGTTGAAACCATCAAAAATTCCTCTGCCAAGAATAAACAGTCAAAATTATCACACTCCCACAATCTATTTCAATCTCTCCCTTTACTGGTACCTACTAAAACAATTCTGAGGCTGCAAAGCCAGAATTGTCTATAAAGTTACAGCTATGTCTTTCAGAAGGGCTAGACTTACCAAGAATTTTAGATTATTGCAGAGCTTCCCAGTTAACTTACTCGTATCTGCCAGGAAACAATGTATGTTAAATTGATATGGAGCAGGACTTGGTTTCACCATTTTCTTTCTCACTGCGTCTTATGGGCAGGGCCAGATTAACCCGAGGTCTAACTGGGCTACAGCCCAGGGGCCTCGGGCATCCAGGGGGCCCTTGAAAGTGCTCAGCAGCATTATTGATCGGGGTGGGGGCGCCCCCAGCCCGATCAATGCTGCTCAGCCTGTCACTGTAGTCCTCCTTCCCCAACGCTCAGTAATCTGCTTGCTGAGGAGATCTCGTGAGAGTGAGACTATGAGTCTCACTCTCATGAGATCTCCTCAGTAAGGAGCTTACAGCACGCCGCGGAAGGAGGACTACAGTGACAGGAGAAGAAGGTAAACGCTTGGGGGGGCCTCACGGGAGGGCGGCTCACAAGGGGGGCCTCACGGGGGAATGAAGGCCCTCCCAGCCCAGGGGCCTCCACTCCCTTAATCCGGCCCTGCTTATTGGGCACTGACAGAAAGAGCATCTCAGTCAACATAAATGTCTAACACACAAACATATGACACTAAGACTATGGAATTCTGTACAACTCTTTCATGTAGTACTGGGCGGAGTGATATAACCATAGTCCATTGTGTTAACAAATTTGGCCTCTCAGTGACTATTGGAATACCAAGCTGACATATTTTGTTAGGGTACATTTAATACAGTGGGGATAAAAATCTGATCAATCTTTTAAAGCTCTGTAAGGACCAAGAGGTCTACAGGGGAGCCATTTCTGACATATAGGGACTCTTCTATCATGGCAGACAGAAACTTAGAACACCTGCAGTGGTCTGGTGAATGGAAAAGGACACAAACAATTCTCAGTGATAAACAATGGGTAAAATTACAGAAAAAAATACAAAATGCTAGACAAAACACCATGGGTCTTGTAGACCAGAAATTCAGTGATCATGTATGTGCATCGGCAGACTATTTCCACTGCTGATTGTCATGTCCACTAGTGTGTACTGTATGGCAACAAGTTTTCTTTCATTATTAGCCAAACAGTTGAATCTTCAGTTCCTTTTAACTTGTGGGTTCATTCAGGAAATGTGTTCTTTCCTATAATAACCACAATAACTACTAATATTTTCATCAAATAGAAAGTGCAGCAACATGGCAGCAGCACCCCATCTCCCCTAGACAACAAATAGTAAACACGATATGGTGAGTATTTAAAAATGACAATTAAACAGACATACTGAAAGCACATTCAGATCAGAAGCTACAGTTTTAGCAAGCGTTTAATTGACACCCGGTGCATCACAATTTTAACATATTGCATTTTGCTTGGAAATACCATAACAACATTTTTAAATCAGTATTACCGTTTTGCCTCTAGTACCAGCACTGGCATCTTGGGGGACCCCAAACTGCAAAAGTCATTCATTCTAAAATACAATTGCCCATAAATAAACAAGACACTGTTCCATCCCTCGCCAAATGTAGCCTGGGCTTATTACCACTAAAGTAACAGTATGGGGCCCCACTGCAGAAATGGCAACCAGTACTGGGGCCCCACTGCAGAAATGGCAACCAGTACTGGGGCCCCACTGCAGAAATGGCAACCAGTACTAGGGCCATAAAGTGGAGACCCACTGTCTTCATGTGAAAACAGCCTCGGTACAGTCAACCTGGCATGGAATTCACTAAGGGAATCAGGCCCGTAAAAATCTGTGCACTCCCTCAGTGCAAAGCAGGTTAATGATGCAAACTATTAATGGTTTAGAACCATAAGAGATCTTTACGATAAAGCTGGAACTTGTGAACTTGAAAACTTACTTAGCATCTGTATCTGTAGAGTGATGAACCTGCTCTCCCACTGCCTGGACCTTCTCAAGCTCGGTAAAGCAGAATGGTCAGAGTTGAGCAGCTTGAAGTAGTTCTCTAAAACGGTGCTAATTTCCACTTGTCGTTGGTCTGAACTGCTGACCAACAGAACGTGCACAACCTCTGTCAGACACTTGAGGGTCAGTTCTGCTTTACGACTCACTTCATCTGGGTCACGCTCGTCCCATGTGTCACAATCTGCTAATACTCGCATTAGAACTTCCATGGTGGCTGGAGAAATGACTTGAAGAGCATTTCTCTGTAATAAAAAAAAAAAAACACATACTAAATAAATTTCTCATTAACATGGATTAATATACAAGCAAGTATAAGTTTCTTCTGGCAAAACCTCTACGTAATATGTGTTGAGTATATTTAACTCTCTTGATGTCATCTACAATTTTTGGAAGCAAACATGGCCTTCCCTTGGGCTATTTTCAACTGCAAAAAAGTGAAAGTAAACATTTGTGTATTGCTCTTCTTGGGATATAAATCACACAAAGATGACATGTTAAAATTTACATTTTGTGGGAGGAAGGACTACAACCTGCGTTACAGAGCTGTTCCTAACTGTATATATGTGTTTGAGAAGCAGCAATAACTAGCACTGGTCATGCATTGAAATTCGTCATTAACACATTATACATCTCAAATGGACTGAAAGAGAATAACATTTATATTGTATCAATTTTTACTGTATGTTTATGCTTCAAATAAAGAAAATTTGTACTTTCAAGTTTGTATAGACTGATGTAGAATTGTGAATATGGTGCAAAGACAATTTTATAGGTTATATTCTTTATTCACTGAGCAATTGCATTCACTTACCTGCCCACCTGATAAAACGGCTCCAAAGAGGTGTAATAAACAACATTTTAAACTTTCTTTGAGATGCTCACTTTCTTGGAAACACTCTATGAAACATAAAAGAGTACACTATTAAGAACCATACATTGCAACTATGCCATTGCTGGTCATTTAACAGAGATACTCACGGTAAAAGAAAGGTATGAATTCCACCGTCAGGACGGCTGCTTTGTATTTCTGCCTGCTCTTCTCCACTAAACAAACAGTTCTTCTGAAAAACAACACGTGGTTTATATGTACATGGTTAGGAACCCATTCATAATTTATTACTGGTAGCCAAATACGTAAGTGCATTCAGCAAATATTAACAGTTGCTGACAACTGTACCAACTGAATTTAATACCACCAATTTTCCCCATTTTCATTCTGGTATTTATTTTCTGAACAAAATGCTTGATACAGAGAATGACCAGATTAAATAAATTCTCATTGGATAACAGTCAAATGGCAATTTGAAAACTCTGAGACCAAGTGATTCCAGCCAAATGCACCATGGGCAACCTGGAAACTATGAACAGATCCCTCCACAGTATAATATATAAGCACTGTGGCATACAACCTATGCCACATACTAACACCTATGAATGCCAAATTGCAAAACAGGCAATCTATGAGCCACGTAATTGCTGTGTGCACTTTCCCAGGGCACTTTTTATAGATCAATGGTCCTGTTTAGTTTCTTCTTTATCATTTATAGTCTGAACCATATACTTCTGCACTTTATTAAAGTCAGAGTGCAAACCCAGAGTGGATCTAGCTGTTATGCTGCTTGAGCAGGTAACTAAAGCTGGTATCACACAAGCAATATTTAACCACCAGCCAGGGAAAACATCCTTCATTAGTTCACAACATTTTTAATGCTGCATAAAGAAAAGAATCAACCACCTCCTAGAAAAAGCTCTAAATAGCTACTAGTTTCAGTGCATCGCTTGTGTAAAAGATGCAGGAGAAATAACATTCGGTTTTATTCTATTAAACATTTGTGGCTTCAGCTCTTTTCCTGATCAGCTCAAGGGTAAGTCAACAGTTACATTTTCTTTGGAGTGCAAAAATCATTAGAACATAAAGGAGCATAAAAAATTATAATATAATAATTTGTAATTCTCCTAATTATTCCCATTCATACTTATTTGCCCTTAAAACAGTGAGTGTGGACGAAGCCTAAATGTTGCATACAGTATTTTAAAAGCAAACTATGCAATACGCTTTGTGTGACACTTGCTAAACAAAACCGATTCATTTGAATAAGGAAGTATTAAAAGAAAAATGTAAACAGAACAGTCTGTTTCCCTTAAGTAAAAATAAGTAGCAATGCACAAACTTTAGAGGTACCCTTCTTACACCTTCTACAAACCAACATAATTTATTTAAATGTATTCAAAACTATACAAATAAATCATGTTATTTATTCATTATGATATTTATCACCAAGAAAGGAAATCATTAATTCAGGTAGCAAGTAGATGAGAAGTTTGCTACCGACTAATCACCTCAGTATAACTCATTATCACTCCACTGATACAGAGTACGAATCGGGCAGGCACTAGATATATTCTGTAAGACCGAGTGCCAAGGTCAGTGATCAGTAAAGAAGAATGTGCTGACAGTCACAAATGAAAGTATGGCCGTACATATTAACAGAGAGGAAGTTGTGTCACATGGAATGACAACTATAGTGTGAAGAGAAATAGCAATACAGAAAAAGTCAAGACCTCTCTGTAATTTGTAAGGATATATAATTATATTTAATAATGTAAGAATGCTTATGTTTCATCCCTCTATTGGCTCTTCACCAGGCACAATTATATTTTATAGGAACCACTAACACTGGATGAGCTTAGCTCTATTAGTTTGTGAAATGTAGTCTCCTATTCATGAGAAAATTATCACAAATAAGTACATATCCTTCTTTACACTGAACAACAACAAATACGCATATTATACAATTCATGTATCATATTAGGTAGACTAGGCAAGTCTAAAGTGCTTTGTACATTCTTCATGAACATAAAACATACCCGGATACAACATGCCGCCAGTTTCGATATGGGTCATAGAGGCTTTCACAGAACACCAAAGCATGTCTTACAAACTCCTCAATAGGGGCTTGGTCCGTGACTTCTTTCTCCTTAGTTTTACTTTTTAACTGCAAAGCCAATTATTTAAAATCATTACTAATCATCTATTGAAATACAAAAAAAAAAAAAATTAAAACATCAAAGATCATACCTAAAGTCTCACTATGTAATATTAAGTTAAAAAAAATCAATATATCAATTTTCTTTATCAATGAGACTTTAGCATGTTATCCTCAAAGCAAAGTACAAGTAATGAAATCCGAGTTTAATATAACAATATAAACTTGGTAGAAATATATTTGTCTATTACGCTGTAATACAAAATAAGCAATAGATGATAAATAATGAAGCTAATGTTTAGCTATTGCAACAATAATGAACATGTTATAACTCTAGCACCACTATAAATAACAATATATTAAAATGAGTTCAAACAGAAAAGAAAGATTACCTGCTGAACATAGAGTGTCGTCATTGTGATCACATAGTTGATGTACGAGCAGCATCCGATTTCCTCTACGTTGGACAGATTTCTGACAGAAGATTACATTTTGTTAGATGAATTTATAAATATGCACAGAACATGAGCAGTAATTGAAAATAATCTAATAAGACTACAGAGCAATTGTCTTTCAGTTTGTCCAAATCATAACTCTAGTGAAATTTTCTGTAGTACACCATTTTCTTTCCCAGAGAGCAGGAAGCCCAATTTTATCAAATGTGACATTCTCCCATTGATTTCTCAACTATAGTCCTAAATAGGCCATTTATAACAATATGGGTTGTGGGATTTTTTATTTATTCATTCATAGATGGATGGCTGTTTTTAGTACGTTAAAGCTGCATCCCACACAATTAGCTGTAAGTACTGGTGCATCCAAACAATTTTGATCATTAGTTGGTTTACTACTATTTGAGTGCAGCAGTTCGTTTTGTACGAGTCAGAGAACGGGTATCCATTTGTCTACCCTCACAAGTTTACAGGCAAGATTGTTAAAGCAAGCCCAGGCTCTACCTCACATAGGTATTCATATCACAGTACTGCTAGAATGACTAACCTCATAACCTGTGTTTAGAGACATGATGGTGTTGCTATACTTGGGTTCAGTTTATGGGAGGCCTTAGAGCAAACATTTCTCCTATAATTACTGTTTAATCTATTTCATCATTTGAGATACACAAACCTTAGCTGCTCACCCATGAATGAATGCCGAGTAGAATTATTAAGAATGTATGTCCATTAGCATTACTGCTCCTAATGAGAACCTATGTTTCAGCTGAATGACATTTTACAAGCTGCCTTGTGCTTATGTACGTTCTCAAAAAAAAAAAAGAAAAATGTCCCCAAATTTCCAGATGTTCCCTCTCCAACAAAGAGAGATCATGAAATATCCCTGTGCAAATATCAGCTTGCTGAGAAAACACTCGTTTCCACTCCCAGCCTCACAGAGAACCTTAGCAGAAAGACACTCATGCTCACTTCTGGGTGGATAAGTAGCCAACATTCGCCATTCGGTTTGAGCAAGCAGAGGTATTTCATGCTCTCTCCCAGGTGAATGGAGCATCGGGATGGAGGGGGAGCATGTAATGAGGACATACATGTTGCACAAGGCACCAAGTAAAATATATTTTAGCTAATATATGACAGATCCTCTTTAATAATTATGTTTGATCTTTCTACTTCATTCTCCTGCAAATTCATCTAGAGTTAAATGGATGTTGATGATGATGATGATGTTGGTTGGGGGATAATTGCGCGAGTAGGAGAAACAATAACACTAATGTCCCCCACTCAAAATAAGTTTTGGTTTTCATATTTCAGTGCAATTGTAAGGTGCTATGATGAGCAATTTCCATTTTGAACAATCTGATGGTAAGAAAACAGTGAGGCTATGTGCAATGTGCTCATCTAACATTGAGTGTGCCATCCTCATATAAGAGTATTCCATTTGGGAATCACAAGACAACAGTTTACACTTAAAACGACTTAAAACGACATTTATTGTAGATACCAGAAGAACAGGATACTATCTGTAGGAATTACCCCTGTGTCAGGTGTCCCATTTATCTCTTATATTCAAGATAAACCATACATAATGAAAGACTATTGTAGCTGCATAAAGAAGGCACATCGGACACCCAATAATTTATTACCTAGGCGGATATCTTAATAACCCATTACCTAGGCGGATAACTTAATAATTATATTGCAGCAATAAACAGTAAGGACATATTATATTGAAGTAGAAGTGTAACACATAGCTTGGGAAGAATCAAGCAGTAATGCACCTGCAGATGATTATGAAGAATTTGACAAGTAGAAGAGACAGTGCCTGCTGCTCCTCCTCCAGCCCATCAGCTGTCTTCTCCACACATTGCAGCAGCTGGAGCCGTAGCACTCGTAGTATGTGGTCGGGAAGCAGTGATAATACTGGGGGTTCATCATCAACCCTTCAAAATAAAAATAAATGTTTACTATAATGCAGCAAATGATGTGTTTTACCACACTTAAAAGAGCCAATAGCCAGCAATACAAATTCCTAGATCAGAGCTCCCATGTCCCAGCCAGAGTGAACAGCTATTTGGCCAGGATTTTTGTTTAAGGAGGATAATCCATTTGTGAGATAAACGCTAAGCACTATGCATGTACACCTAAAAAGTAAGTCCCCCACAGATTAATCAGCCAAGGAGAAAGCATGAAGTGTTTTTACATGCTATATGTAAACAAGATGAGACAGACTTATGCTCACTTCCTCCTACAGCTCCTCTGCACTCATGAGTCAGGGGAGCTACAACATAGGACGCAGCCGTCCGCGAGTCCTCTCCATAGCGAGCATTCAGCACTAAATGCTCTCTACTGGGTGGAGGGTGCAGTGTGGGATTTACTTCTGTTCAGGTCATACATAATACAACAGCTTTCATTTAAAAAATGATAGGGCCTCTTTAACGGCTTCTAAATCTGAGCACCCTACAAAGTGGAAACTCAAGAGCCATACAATTTTGCAAACATTTATTAAATTTACATATAAAAGATGTTGTACACCTATCCTTGCTGATGACAACTGACATAAGAGGCAGGAGGTAGCATTCATTGCCATATTTGATGGAACATATGAAATGTGATCAAGATTATAACAAATACCCTGGTCCTGGAGAATTTAAGGAGTTTACGCAATTAATAAAAAAAAAAAAAATATCGTATTTTTTCCGTCCGATCAATAAAGCATTTTCTAACTCAACAAGCCAGTATTTCTAGATTGAAGGCATACAATAATTTTTTTGCAGTGTTTTAGTACCTGGTTGGCATCTCATCAAAGTCGACATCAAGGAACTGTTCATAGCTGGAAACAAAACTATCCAACCAGAGCCGCAGGTAGTCTGGGTTTTTCTGTGTAACAGAAACAAACATTTAATTATCAGAGAGTTGTGAAAATGACAGCTAAATAATTCTCATGATCAATGAGTATGGTACAATGTTATCCAAAGGATCTCTGAAACCTGCCATCACAAAGCAAATATTAATAAAAATCTATTTTTATTATTTTAGCCGTTAGTATAAATAGAGTTGTGCAATAAGTTCTGGGTACATATTTAAGCTAAGAGAGGCAGCACATAAGAAAAATACACAGACCCATTTGGAATTTAATTCCAAATGACCTAGTACTTTTTTCCACCCACCATTTGCACAATAAATCTGTGTCCTGATTATTGGGTGGAGGAAAAACAATGGGCTGAAAAAGAGCCAGAGCCCAACAACCTGCTAGAAATGAGAGCTGGCTCTGAATGGAGGAGTGCCATGCAGGTCTAATCTGAAGCTTTCATATCTAGCAGTGTGCTGGATAACGGCACTTTCAGGTGCAGAGCTCTCTACCAACTTTCCAGCTCCAATGCAATGGATATCGGTAGCAGCTGCTTAACCTGTGGTGCTGGGAATTGAGGCAGAAGGTGATATCTGTTAAATTATATAAAAACCACATCCAAAGAAAAATACAAGTTTTAAACCTCTTTGTAAGAAGCATTTATTCATACAGATATGTGGTCCATTGGCAATTTATTTTAGATCATTTAAAGTATTCTCCAGACTTAAATTTTGCAGATTAGGGCTCCCAAAAAAATCCCTGAACAATCAGAGATATACAGAGAACAAAGACAATACTATGGCAATGGAAAGGCTCTGCTTTAAGGGTCTTATCCAAATAAGTAAAATGAATAAGGCAGCTTACTCCAGAAAAACTCCGTAAAATCTGGCCCTCGGAGACCAAATATTGTTGGAGGAATTGTGGGGAGATTGGAACACATATACATATCTTTTGGAACTGTCCTAAACTTCAGCCATTGTGGACTGAAATCTTTCAGTTAATTACTCAGGTTACCAAGGTTAACTTATCTCCATCCTCGGCTATTGCACTGTTACACCTCTACCCTCCTCAACTTCAGAGCCATAACCATTATGTTACTGGGCACATACTCATCGCAGCTAGAGCTTTAATAGCTCAGAATTGGAAATCCCCTATGATCCCACCCCTTACTAAAATTATTAACAAAATACAACACAGTTACGAGATGGAAACTATTGGTTTTAATTATGATACAGCGGCCTCTTCATCATTGATTAAATGGTTCATATGGTACAAGTACTGTACAGAATATAGTTCTGGGTCTAACACCTACGTTCTATTATATTATGTTGAGAGTTCTTGTAGGACGTTAGCTTGTTGTTCATAAAATCATTTTACTGGTACTTTTGTTTATTGACTGGTTTGTTTCCGACACTTACCCCCCTTGTTTGTCTCCTCCCTCCTCCCCCCGAATGTCTACGTCTTAAATATATTCCAATGTTGAGTGTTTTTTTTTTCTTTTTTGATTGTTTGTTTATTGGCAGTATTGAGAGAGCATTCAATTTTACACTATGCACTGTATTTGGTAATTACTGCTTAGTCTGTTACATGTTTTCCTATTAAAACTCAAAAACTTTTAAGTTAAAAAAAAAAAAGAATACGGTGGCATAAATTGTGACAAACAGGGTAAATTATGGTTTAGGAATATAGTGGGATAAAGAAACATTTCCGATTTTCTGAGTTAACAGTAACGTTTTAACATTCAAGGTAGAACGATAATCTCTTTTATAAACATATCAGGCTTTATTTTGAATTATATTTTACAAGTTCATAGCTCAATATACCTGCTATATCATGCCAAAGTACAAAATAAAATATACATCCTATTATAATGGAACATTCATTTTTACAGTTTACAAATTGTAACAGTTTAGTCTTCCTGCAGAAAGTGTGTTTTTGTAATAATGGTGTGAAACCATCCTTATGTGAAACACAAAGTGAGAATGTCATAGCAATAGCTTGTTTACATTAGTTAATATACATAAAAATACTCCTGTGCAATGTTGAGAGTAAAAAAATAAAATGAAAAAAGTGTACAAGGTTAGATTGTAAGTAAATTGGGGCACAAGCTAGTGGCCTCTATGTGCCACATATTTATAACTAATTATTTACATTTTATTCACCCTCACAAGCTGCACTTTTCAGATTCAACCAAAACTGGGCCAGGGCTTAGCAGTGCATACCTTGAAGTTTATTTAAATAAATAGTCATACTAATCCTTTTGTTTTTCCTTTTTGTGAATGCAGTACTTGATTATGGCAGTTAGGACCAAGCATAATTTTCCATCTCAATTACTTTATAGGACTATTTTTAGACACTACAGACTGACATTGGGGATGAGAGGGCTGTTTTATTATTCCCCAGTGCCCACTGAGACAGTTTTTGGAGCATGTGAATGCACTAGGTTACCGCATTGGCAGTTTTTAGGTGCATTTGGCTAGAATCTCGCTTCAAAACCAGTTACATACATACATACATACATACATACATGCAGGGCCGGATTAACCATAGGGCTAACTGGGCTACAGCCCAGGGGCCTCGGGCATCCAGGGGGCCCTTTTAAGTGCTCAGCAGCAGTATCACGGGGGGGGGGCCCTCACGGGGGAATGGAGGTCCCCTTAGCCCAGGGGCCTCCATTCCCTTAATCCGGCCCTGCATACATGTAAAGGATAAAATAGATGGGGCTAGAACAACCTGTATCTAATTAGAGCAAAAGAACATTGGCAGCAGCACAGAGTATTTCAACACAGCCAATTCCTGCATGCCGATGTATTGGGACGGTTGAATCGGGAGGGGCCGAGTCAACAAAGCTCATCTGAGCATTCAAATGTTAACATAAATAAGCGATCTGAGGCACCAATGAAACTGGAGTGGGCAGATGGTATTGACAAACAGGCCACATGAAATAAAATCCATACATCCACCCTGTTATAAATGTACCCTTTTATGTTCATAAAGGTTTAATGAAAATTGTATTATTATTATAAGTTATTATTATCAACCTTTATTTAAAGGGTTCCACATAACGTCCGTAGCTTCGCACTGACAGAAAACAAGACAGTACAATACAGAAAGCAAACAACACTACAACACTCAACACAGCTACTATGATGGAATAGGTGTATTCAGCGCAGGCTGAAACCTGTGCTTATTCCAATGGGCGCAACTAACAGGTTTAGAGCCACAGGAAGTAGCAAACAAATCAATTCTGGCTGCAATTGTGAGCTGAAGGCAAATGATGGGAAACACAGATCAAATATAAATTGTGTGGAACATCTTTATTTAGATTTTGGGTTACTTAAAAAACAAAACAAAAAAACAAAACCTCATCTACTACAAAATGGAGAAGAACAGAATAACATTTGTGTCGCCCATCAATAAATATCTAATTTGGGAGACACATTTAAATTTGCCTGTCTAAACTGGTTTCCCAAGGTCATAATTATCTGAATGGTAATATTACAAATCATTTTCAATTCTCCAGAGGAAAAGTGAGCTGGGAGCAAAGCCAAAACAGGGAGTGCAATGAGGGCAGGGCAAAACATTCCTTCCATGCTGCAAGTGCAAAGCTAATCTCAAGTACGCAATCCTCTCCACACATTCTGAGACTCTGCTTGCTTCTAATATGAGATCACCTAACAAAAAAACAGACTTGCAAAGCAACAGAGAGCCCAGAACAGAGCATGCCAACAGTAAAACAAAACATTTAGAGTATTTTAACACACTTTCTCCTATTCATCTCCTCTATGCACCCATCCAAACATTAAAACGGAAACAAATAAACAAGACAAGCCAAAAGTGCATTTGATAAACATTACTGTAGCTCATCGGCAGTTCAAAATAAGGTAAAATATTACATTATGTAATGGCTAACACATTTTCCCATGCAATCATTAGACTACGCACAGCACAAAATGTAAACCTCCACTCACAACGACCAGACTAGCACATATGAACAAATGTAAGCTCATATTCATTAGAGACAAAAATAGCCGTGCATTATTTATGTAGTCATACAGTATGTATCACCACTAATTAGACCAGGTGGACTATTTAATGTCAACAGAGCTAAGCTTGAATATGCCATAGTGTGTAGGCACTCCTAGGATAACTATGTAATGACTGCAGACAGAAATGATGGATGGTAACACGAGAAGATCTCAGCAAATACGAAGTGCAGTGATTTAATAAGTATACAGTAACAAAAGGAAAAAAAAAAATTAGATTACGTTACAGTCGTCTTATGCATGACCGAAAGCTTTTCAAAAGGCATAACTTATTTATTTAAGGCTATCCAGCAAGCTAATGCGATCACAGATTTGTCTGATGTAATGTGGAAGATATGCAGCTGCAATTCTGACAATAGGAAATGCTTTAAAATCCCAACAGTCATGGTAGATAACACATGACAATGTTAAAGATAGACTGACAGTTCACAAAAAACAATTTCAGGGCATAAGGCTAAGACCTCTGAGATGTAGTATTTCAGAAAATACTACCTTTGCCACAAGCTACATGTGAAAAAAAAAAGCAGACGCTTATGGATGTTTATAGGTGGCTGCGTAGTTGGTGTAGGATGGAGGGTTTCAGCTGTTGGAGAAATGGACACAATTTCTCCCACCTACAGGCTCTACAGTTCAGACAGACTGTACTGTAATTGGGAGTGTAACAGGGTTCATTGAGGTAACGTAGAGAGGGTTGGGTGGTATCAAAAAAGAGGAACATGTGTATAAAATTAGGCATTTTCCAAAAAGTAGGTAAACTAGAATTAACAATTTTTTAAAGGGAACCATGATATAAGTGTGATTTGTCTGGGTGAAAGTCATGGAAGGAAATGACATGGCTATTAATGATAGAAAACACACATAAAGGTGAGGGGTTTGTGTATATGTGCAAATCAATTATCAGTCAACCCCGACGCTATCTCTATGGAGATTATGGAGATTATGGCAATGTGGAGTCCATATGGAGGTGTGTGGGTGTTACGCGAGAAAATTACTCCAGTAAAGTATTCATAGAGGTTCATTAAAAGCCACCAAGGATAAACAATTGTACAGAAGTTCAAGTATTACAAACTTATAGGGCAGCAAAAAAGTGGTCCTCTCATGGGTGATAATAAACTATGCATAGACAAACTGGGACAATGAAACAAGTTATAGTGGCAACGGAAATCAATCTGTATACATTTTAAAGAGAACTAATTTTTGCAAGTGGCAACAGAAACACCTGTGGGTGTGGGGTTAGTTCTGCTGGACATGCTGCAGTTTCTTCACATAGTCCCAATACCTACTGGTAGGTTCACTGGCTTCTGACTAAATTAACCTGTGTGTTCTCATGGGGTAAGGAATATTGAATGTAAGCTCCACTAGGCCAGGGACGAAGGTAAATTATTAAATATTCTCTTTAAAAGTGTAATATGTATTGTGCTATATTAAATAAAAAGGTTACTTCTATTACAAAGACCACATTTTTACAAATATTTTTGTCAAACTGCACATGTATACTGTATGGCAACAAGATGTGGTTACACAAGAAAGCATTGGCTAGGATAATGGAAAAAGAGAGAATTTAAAAGTTGTTAAAACTAGAAATGTAATACTGGAACTACATGGAATGTACGAAATATGTACAAAGGCTAGAGATGATAGTAGCTGAAAAACAAATGCCAAAATGTAGCAAGTCTAACCCCAAAATGTTTTTCAAGTACCTTAACCAGTAAGAAAAATAAAACCAACAAAACTGGTCAATTAAATGATGAACTAGAGAAAATAATTATAGAAGGAAGAGAATTGCAGTAAAATGATTGTGTAGCAATAGCCTATGCACACCACTAAATGCAACCCAATTAAGGAAATTAAAGTTTTGTCTGATGCAGTTTTCATAAAAAGGCTCATACAGAGAACAAGGGGCACCAGCTTGAATGGAATAAAGAAGGTTTCATTGTGAGTATAAGAAGGGGTTCTTTAATATAGGTGTAGTAAAACAGTGGAAGAATTTTCTACCCCCATATGGCTTAAGTAGTAGCGGTCAGTGGGGATTTTGCTTTGTCCTCTTCTGGGAAAAACACAATCAGAATTTGCCCTTTCAAGCAAGGCGCCGTCTCCTCATGTTTATTGGTTTGCTTCTACTTCCTCTATCCCTGCAATATATCTATCTCATGTTCTGTACTACATTTCACGTTTGCTCTGTACTTTGCATATTGTGTGTAACATATTATTCTTTATTTTCAGGTTTTATTGTCTTGATGTTTATTTATTTTCACTTCTAATTTTGCTTGTGGCATCTCTACATTTTAAGTACTATGTTCAATTTCCCTGCTGTATGCCGCTGAAAAATTTTGTGGAACCTTATAACCAATAATTATTTACAAAAGGTTGATAGCTCTATGTCTTTTTTCAACCTTACAGTGGTAAACTAACCACCCATTCACAGACACTATTCAACAGTCCATCACTCTGCTCTGACAATGCAGACAATGTATCTTATCCATATTACTAGAGTATTTTTAATAACTATAAGTGCCCCATAACTTTTGTTTTACACTTTTATTTATTTTTTTTAAGGAAAATGCATCGAAAAGTAAATTGAAAATTTAAACTAAATTATGGACACATTTATCATTATTTACTCAAGGTAACTTCCCCAAAGCCAGGGGAAAAGCATTTTTGTGCAATTATGATGCCCAGTACAGCACAATAGCTATAAAGCTGGATGCACAGAAAGATTTATTTCCCGCGCCCCTGCATCTGTATGAAAAAAAGGGTAGACTATGGCAAAAAGGGCTGGAGTACAGCACTACAATTAGGGAAGGTAAGTTTGTGTATGACAACAAAAAAACTGGAGCAATTAAAGCCCTGTGTGCTATTCAAGGGGCATTTATAATAAATGTCAACATAGCCTATTTTTGCCATTTCTTTTCTACTGACAAAATGTTAGCAGTTTTTCTGTGCAACGGATTTTCTAAATGTCCCAAATAACAATATCACATCTTCAGCTGTTGTATTCTCTTAATGCATAATGAAATGCATGTTTTGCTAAACATTTTAGTTTGTAGCATATGTGATCAACATATTTGATAATTAAACATCTATCTACAAGAATATTTTTATCTAGAGAAGATATATAGTCAGTAAGCACGGTACATTCCACTTTTAAGTCTGTAAATGATGCCCATCACGTAGATGGCATAGTGCCATCTTATAGATGCACGTCTCTGCTAAATAGTAACAGTGGGCCACACATTCTGTGTATCATTGTGAGAGGGTTACCAAGTATTTACAGGTAC
Organism: Mixophyes fleayi; assembly: GCF_038048845.1. Lineage (NCBI taxonomy): Eukaryota > Metazoa > Chordata > Amphibia > Anura > Limnodynastidae > Mixophyes > Mixophyes fleayi. The sequence goes on along the minus strand of NC_134408.1, from coordinate 95,451,951 downwards.
TTTCCCTCTTTGATGAAGGTTAGCAGTCATTCAAAGTGTCTCCAGCTTTTCTCAGTATCTTTTATTATCCTGAATAGGAGATGTACCAGTAGAGGCATTCTCCCTGTGCTACTGAGAAACATCCTCTGCCAGCTTTCAGTACCTTGGCTCCATTGATCACGTTATCAGTGTCAAAGGAAATTTTACTCAAACCTAGAGCTTAATTTAATAATGCACAAGGAAGGGAGCATGTACAGAATTTGATGCATGTTTATAACTGTACATTGCAATTATGCTATTAGCCAAGCTGCATTATTACATTTTCAATTTTTAAAAAGTGCATAACAAGACAGCATTTGCAGCCAAAACAACCATTACAATTCAATCCTATAGAATTATTACACTCATCAGATTTGGCGCTAAACATATTTGACCAAATTACTCTCAAAACTTAAGGAAATATCTGTCCAAAACTGAAAATTCACTTTTATATCCCAAGTAAAACCGAATCGCAAAAAGTTACATACTTTGGGTTGGGTGATTATGTTATCAAACAGATCCAGTGCCCCACGTTTATTACTCCTATGTGTGTTACCAGTGGACAAGTTGTTTTTCTAAAACCAGACTGGATTCGCAGGAGCAAGGAAAGTACAGCATATATCTCTGCACGCTTCTCAGTCTTACCAAACCATTATAAGTGGAATGATCCTTTAATCATATTACAATAGACAAATTGAATTGGATTGTAATATGTGTGTGGCCAGCATGGTTTACTCATAGCACAAACATCAACACTCAAATCTGTATGATTTTGCAATGGACATATGCAGCTCTTTCTACTTGAAGCCACAGAGAGCAATCAAGTTAAAATAATTGGAATATTTTCCCTTCTGATAAGATCTCTATATTTGAAACATTTTAGTTTTGTGTATTTGTGATTCATGTTAAGCTACCACCACACAACACTACTGTAGACAGTGTCATTATGCCCAGATGAATAAATGCTTTCCCCCATCTCAGGCTCAGCTCTGGTGTCATCCCGGAGAACCTGTTCTGTTTGACAACAGCCTACAACAGGCCACAGTCATACTGTATTTACAAAGCAAGATTGTTGGTGGCATAACTTCATTCCACTCACAGATAAGTGAGACAGTCAGTTGTAAAGGTCAGGAAACAGTCAATTATCAATGTGTAGCATTCTTCAAGAAGACAGACAACTAACTGCTCAGTTACTATATAAAAGATAAATATACACACTTGAAATGTCTTGCATAAAATGTAATTAACAGACAGCCACAGCAATAATCATACAGTATTTCTTGCTAATAAATGTCACATCTATCACAGAAACCTAGCCAAACATACTGCACAGAAAAGATTATTCTATTTAAACATTTTGACCAATAAGTATATTCATTGTGTACCGGCCAAAAAACATACCTCACCACCTAGTTATATAGAGGGACAAGGTTTTTCAGTGTGATTTTTGTTAATCAGATATAAATACATAGGATTCTAACAAAGGGTATTTTAAAATTTACAGAAATTCAGTTCATGGAGAGGGAAAAAAAACAAACTGAGGAGGGCATTTAGGTTCTCAAAAGTAGATGAAGTGGAGAGGTCACTGAGAAGAAAAAAAAATTACATAAATATTGAAAAAATTAAATATGTTTTTTACCTGTGTACATAAAGAAACAATGTAAGGAGTCATGTTGTGCTGTAATAACCCATAGACACCATATCATATTATTGCTCTAACACAAGAGGACATACAGGAAGCTTGAGGCCCACCTTTTCATCACTATGTACCTTTAAAGGGTAGTCTGAGGTTATACATTATAATTACATTTCACCTACAGTGGCAACTGCACAGTTAAGCGGAGGAAAGCTTGGTAGTTTAAAAATAAGATTCTGGCCAATTCAAGAAGTGGTTGTTGGCATTACCAAATTTAGATCTATGCGACTTTCCAACTTCCAAAAACAGTACAATGACAAATAAAGCAAAAATGCTGTGGCCAAGTACTGTGTGGAGAAACACGGCATGATGTCTGTACTTGGAATTAAATAGCCACTATGCAAACATTTCATGGCATATGGACAATCCCACCTGTTCCTCTGTTTATTCTGGGAAAAGCAAAATAAAACTAAAATAGGCTGTATTGCAAAATGCATCTTAAAGTCTGAGCAAAACAATAACGTGTTGGAAGTTACAGGAGCTACGTGTCAATTATTCTTAACATTGGACGAATCTGCTGCCATTGCACAACCTTTGCAGTACAATTTCTTCACATGAAATTTTAACACTGAACACCAAACCATTGAAAAGTTATAATGCCATGGCTAACCACATAGGTTACTGCTAAATCATTGTTAATATAGGAGGCTGCGGTGACAATCTCACTTTACATTAAAATACAGATGCTGCCATAAATAATTGATTTAAAAAAAAAAAAACACAAACAACTTTAAATTGTAAATTAATGAAATCAGCAATATCTGTGGACATGCAGCCAAATAGTGGAGGACTGCAAGTGATGGGCCGCTACCTCTGCTCAGACCACAGATGTTGTAATGTGTAATTAAACAAAGAATAATAGACAAAAAACAGTGTTCCCCTCCCTCTAGGTGCAAAGTTATTTCTTTTTTTTTTTTTTTTTAGCTTCTGACATATCTGAAAACAGTTGCTCGTTCGTGAAACAAATGGGTGCTAACTGAACACATTCCACAGTCCTGTTTGGCGTAGTTATGTGTAGCTGAAAATTCAGTTCTTGCTCCAATAATGATTTTCAACAAAGGCAGCAGACTTATAGGGGTGCTTGACACCATTGATGGAGTAAGTCCTCCACCACTGACTAGCACAGTAGGAACAAAACTGAAAAAAGGGAGTTGATTTCCCTGACAGACTCAGACACTTGGGCTGGTGTCCTAATTATACCACTTTCATACTGCCGCCCCTGCAATATCCCGGGTTTTTGAAGCCGGGTTTTTGCAGGGTCTCGGAGCGTCCCAGCTCAGAAACACCATTCATACTGCACCTCGGACCCGGGAATTTCCCGGGTTGACCCCATTCATACTGCACAAGTCTGTGCCCTGGCAATTTGTGGGAGTCATCACCAGAGCAGTTTTCATTGGCTGAAAAATGGTGATGTCATTGAAAGGTGACTGGTTAATGCTGGAACACAGCCTTTATATGTCTCAATCTGGGGATGTGATGATTCACGCAATCAATATAATAATGTGTATAGTATTTGGGATCTAAGTACTTTTCTTCATCACTCAGCGACTGAACTTATCATTCGGATTCCTGCACACTATTTACAAAAAGGTATGGTAAGAAGGTGTGTACCAAGATATTGTTATTTAAAGGTGCAGGGATAATAACTATTGGTGCTTAGAATTTAATTTTACTCTATGGTAATAAAACGAGGCAGCAACTTGACATGTACATTGAGCTTTCTTCTTTGTGACCCCTCTGTGGCTGAAGAATGAGCATTATACAGCTGCAGGGACTGGCTAAATGACCTTTAATTGTTGATGACCTTTATATACTACTTATATTCCAAATTTAGTGTACTTGTAGCTCTATTCTGGTTGATCTTAATTTTCTCACAATCCAAACCCAATTACTACATTTTACTCTTTCCCCTTTTAATAAAGAATAAAGAAAACTGAGAGGTCACCTTCAGTTCCAAAAAAATGTATGTACACAGCACAGTAGAATCACTGTGAGTTATGCTGCACACAGATCTGTACTATAAAACATATCCGTCACCATTGCCCCACAGTTCTTCATGATTCACTGACAGGCAGACAGCCAATCATCTTGTTTTCTGTGCAACCCGGGTTGAAAAACCCGGGTTTTTCCATTCATAGTGCAGACAACCCGGGTCCGACCCGGGAATTATCCCTCGATAAATCCCGGGTTGAAGACCCGGGTTTTTAGACCCGGGATTTTTGACTTGTACCATTCATACTGCACCAAGACCCGGGTCGTTTGAGCTCGACCCGGGTCGTTTGAGCTCGACCCGGGAAAAACCCAGGATTTTGGTGCAGTATGAATGGGGTATAAGTGTTGTAAGCACCCCACCCCCCAAACCCATATGTGCTGTTTAGAAATGTATATGGAAGCAGGATTTTAAAGGGTCAATAACATCAAACTGTGTACAAAGTCACTTCTTCATATTTGGGGTGTTTTTACTATTAAATAATTTGCCATGCTCCTGCAGCCTGTAGATTGTTGTACTGTTTAAGACCCAATTACACATAACCGTATAAAAAGCTTTGCATGGCCTATAACCGATGCAGTATTCAGTTATACAGTATGCAGAAATCCTGAGCTTGTTTTTTCACAGCTTTTTATTCACCCCTAAGGCAATGTGTTGAACTGGTTTAAGAATTAACGAAAGTCTCAATTTTGCAGTTAGAAAGTTTCCAATTAAAAAAAATGAAAAACAGCCTCTGTTATGTAAGCCCCACATTCCTGATATTTAGCCTGCTTAAGAGACAAAAAGCGTCTATAACTACAGTACACAGAGCATACTGAACTTATTTGACAAGACCTTTGTACTAAACCATCAGCCCTGACGTGTAGCTATAAAACATTCATTCAGAAGGTCTCAACCATATGCAATTCACAGTATTAAATAGTCACTGCAGATAATACAACAAATGACAGTGCACCCAGTTTTGTTCCTGCAAAATTATGCTGTGACAATTTAACCCATTTCCAACCATCAAAGTGATCTGAACTAAATCTACAACCGTGCTTGTGTGTTTATCATTATTTCCTGTATGCATAGATTATCTAATGTAGCGGCAATCCTTGTGTCAGGTATAACACAGTCTGGACAAAGTACTTCTGCCAGAAAATAACAGCAGACACTCCCAAATGAATCATCTACAACAGGCCTGTCCAACCTGCGGCCCTCCAGCTGTTGTGAAACTACAAGCCCCAGCATGCTTTGCCAGTAGACAACCTGTTGATAGCTGGAAGGGCATGATGGGACTTGTAGTTTCACAACATCTGAAGGTTGGACAGGCCTGATCTACAATGACATGGATATATTAATATGCCAATCCCAAATTAAAGGAGGAGAACTTCATGCAGTATGGAAGTCGATTTCAAGTACCTTTTCGTAAGCAGTCTTACAGTAAATTGTAGATTAACATTCAAACTCATAAAAGACTTTTAAATTAACCATTCCAATTCAGGAAATATTGTCAATATATCTTGTAAAATATCTTGTAAAATACTATGGGCCTGACTCATTAGGACACGCAAAACAAAGGTATGTGTGCGTTTCTGTTAACTATAAATCGATCTAAAGGAAAGTCTCTCTGAAGGATACGTCCAAACATACGTGGAATATAAAGTCCAACCACAGGAAGAAAATTTAAAAAGTATTGAATATAATCATTATTGAAAAGATTTTGAAAAACAAACTATTTTTTTCAATGAAATACATTTATCATGATGTTATTAATCTACTGTACATAAAATACATTTTTACAGTTGCTTCTGATTCTAGCATGCATACACGACAGTCATTATTATAAATCGGCACTTATACCCGACCTGTATCTGGTGCAAGTGATATGATGTACCTTAGAGATGCCCAGAGCTTACTGTACATTGACTACATGCATACGTCCATTCCCCTCCTCGCTCCACCCATGAAATCGTAGGCTGTAGTAAGTGTTCTTTGTGCTCAAAGATTAATTGCATGTTCTTGCGAACAATGGAGTATAGTCCATTTCTGGGCATGTGCGATACAATTTTAAGCAAAATGCATCATGTATCGCCATTTACGTCCCTTAATGAATCAGGCTCTATATGTTTAAAAATGGGTTATTATTATAGATATATTTAGACTACCAGTTTCCCATGAAAAGGTTGGGATCGAAAGTGGGCCAAGCAATTGTAAATAAAAAGTGTCAAAGAATTTAAAATAATTATGTGCAAGTATAAATAAAATCAATTGAGAGATAAAACTCTGGCTTGTTCACATATTCATTGGCATGTGAAGTTAAAGAATTAATGCCAATAATAACTGGTCTGTCTAGACGATTTTTCAGCGATATGTAATTACATCTCTTAGGGGCGTATTCAATTGTCGTCGGAAACGCCAAAAATCCTGCAGTCCACGCACGATGACCGTTATTACGGTCATCGTGCGCGGAAAAACAGTTAATGCGGTAATTTACTTGCTGGATTTCAGCTCGCAGCTCCCTGAGCCGCGAGCTGAAATCCAGCTAGATTTTACCGTATTAAACTGTACTAGTTTTAACACCGCAAGACTTCTAAAGAATTGAATATGCCCCTTAGGGGGGGTATTCAATTGTTGGCGGGATTGCCGAAAATCCCGCGGTCCGTTATTACGGTAATCCTGCGCGGAAAAAACGTTAATACGGTAATTTACTCGCTGGATTTCAGCTTGCAGGGAGCTGAAATCCAGCGAGAGATTACTGTATTAACGGTATTAGTTTTTCCGCGCTCGAACCCGCGGCCAATTGAATACCCCCCTTAAAGTCTTCTCTAAAATTTCTTCTAGATTGAATATGAAAAAAAAATATTTGTGATCTTTTCAAAAAAAGTCTATATAACTCACCGATATAGTCTGCCCTATTAAGAAATACAAACCCTCCCCTTTATTTGCTTGTGTTATACTATCTTGCATGTGAATACTTTGGTCTAGATTTACTAAACTGCGGGTTTGAAAAAGTGGGGATGTTGCCTATAGCAACCAATCAGATTCTACCTGTCATTTTGTAGAATGTGCAAAATAAAAGATAACTAGAATCTGATTGGTTGCTATAGGCACTTTTTCAAACCCGCAGTTTAGTAAATATACCCCTTTGTCTTCATTCAATGCAATATTAACCTTGATCTTAAAATTCTACAAAATACTTTGATATGGTTACCTTTAGACTTTGTGAGGGATTCTGACTTAGACGTAATACAACTTTAGTTTTTTGGACTTACCTGAACACCATAAACTACAGATGCATTTGAAGCAGAGCCAATGAGTTTGTTAAATCTTGGCATTAGGCTTTGCTTGGGAATAGAGAGATAAAAAAAAAGTACCTAGAACCACATTGAGGGATAGAGATTAGTTTAATACCTAAAAAAAACAAAACAAAACAAAACACTTTTAAAGATAATTTACATTTCATGTGGCTATCCACATAAACCACCAGTTCTTAGTTTTAACAAGTTTAATTTGAAAGATAAGAAAACAGAATCTCTATAAAAAAAAGAAGAAACGGTGGAATATCACCTTGGTGGAACGTCAGGTTTCTTCAAACACAAGCATATAGAAAATGACGAAAGATGCTTATTTAGCAATCATTTATTCTGAAACATAAGATTTCAAAGTGTTTTGACATTTTAATGAAACAAATAAAATATATTTAAATGACTGGCATATTCGTAAAGCTGCAGCTCATATACTACAGACAGTGTAAGGGACTTCTGGTTATACGAGGTCTCCAACCTGATCAGCAAGTTCTCGCACGCAACTATAGATTATTCATGACATTTGGAGGTAAATAGAGACCTAGAGGTCAGCAGCACCTCAATAACTGCACAGTCAGCTCTGTTACCTGGACAAATTTAGGTTGCTAGATCGTCATTGTGACAAGAAAACGCTCCCTAATGATAGCAGCAGACCTGTTGAACGCGAAATATATAATTACTGGACTCCTTGCATCACAAATTTGTGGTGAATTTATACCAGCTTTAGCCACAAGTCCTGATACATGTAGATAAATAATTTAGGCACTGCAGGCAGCAAAAGCGAATAAAAGTGCTGAGCTCAGCAAGAACAGGTTTGGAACAGGTGGGTGAAAACTTTTATTTTATAGGTTACCAAGGCAATTGCTATGAAGAATCATTTAAATTTGAATAACCTAGCTAATACAACCAGACCAACTTCCCTACAGGCATACAACTAAATATATATATATGTTCAACATGCTCAGCAAATCCTAATCTATAGCCAAGCAACTATTAGTCTTACTATATTTTTACAAAATATTCGCAAACCTTTAATTACAAGCGGTTCATTGGGTCGCCATCATCATCCGCTACTTACACTTGCCCCTGACCACCCAAAAAAAATAAAAAATTTAGTCATATCTGCGACTACGTCACAGTCTGACTACAAACACAAATGCTAGAACAAGCACTTACTGTACATTGCCTATCTTAGAACTCCTCTACCTTTCAAGCCTCCTCAGGTGTAAGGAGCCATAAGTCTGAATAGCTGTATTTGAGTATGTTTATTTTCTGAGCAAGTGCATTGCAAAAAAGAACCACAATAGACACACTATGCCAGTGGGCGTACATCGCACTCCGAATCTGGCTCTGATGGGTTTGCAGAGTAAATGTGCTGGGCACTGCTAGCACATTATGGGCATTGCTGGGTTAACCTCTATAGCTCTGCTACTACACACTGGTCAAATGTGTTACTACTCTCAGAACAGCACACATTTTATTTCTTACAAAACTGCTGGAACCTAATGTTTGGAGAAATTTGTACGCCCCCATCTCAGTCACTCTCAATGCTCCATTTGGTCATTCTTTTCACAGCAATCATTTTGTAATTCCTGGGAATTTCCTTTGAAACAAAATACGATACTGTATCTGAATTATTTTAGTGCTCCATCGTCCTGTAGCAGGATTAACCAAGTACTGTATGATATATAAACAATAACCTTCTAACTAAACAGATATTAGAACAAATTCCATCTAAAAAAATCGTTCCCCTCATTGGTTTCCTACAGTCACATACAGCAGTCTACATTCGCTACTTTAAATGTAGGCATTAAGTTAATGATCTTAGGGACAAAAATCAAATATTCATGAATATTAGTAGTAGTAAGAACATGCCATGCACTGGCAATACATGCTCACCATATCCCATTGAAGCAGTTTATGACATCAAGCTGAAGGAAGGTTTGGAGCATAAACTCCCAGTTTACAACACAGGTTCTGTTTTAAGGCTAAGAAAACAGGACAGCCACCATCAACAGCTGATTAGCTTTTTTTCTCTATGCAGATGCAGAGTAGACAAATAAAAGTTTTTAGTAAAATGATGAGTGTTAATAAGTACACATTGAAATTAAGCTCCATTGTTAAAATGAGAAAACCTTTACAAACCAGAATGATGGTTACACTTTGTGCTAGGGCATCTTTCTATCTTAATAAAATAAAATCCAGTTGTTATACTATCAATGTAAGAACTATAACCTTATACATTTTTTTTCTCCATATTTATTTGGCCAATGTAAATCTCTGCACAATACAATAGCTTTGGAGCATGGCTTAGCGCCAATGGATATGTGAGATGCTATTGGGGGTAAGGTATGATGTCACTGGGAGCATAACCAAACCCATACAGGCTAATAGGCGGCAGACAACCCCCTGAGTTTGCTCATAGGCACAATTAATGTTTTTTCTGTTGTACTGAACTGAATTTGCACTTTCCCTGTGTTTTCAAGAGAATAGTGGTCTACCTTGAAGATACCTCGTCTCCATTCACTAATGCAGCCACCCCATGCTTAATAAGCTATAGAGAGCACAATCACCTGATTAGTTACAACTAGCAAAGTTGTTCTAGCTGTTGGTGAGAAATGGCCAAAGTCAAAATAGCAATAAAAACAACTGTCTGGATGCCTGTGTGTTTGTGCGCAAGTGTGTTTACTATTGGGTTAGCAAGTGTGTGAAAGTTTTGGTATGTCTGATTGTATTATATATTATAAATGCACACATATATATCCCAATGGAAATGAAACACACTGGTTAATATGGCGCTGGTTATAGGGGTTTATAAATAATATTGCAGTGTCAAGATGAGGCCTGTTACCGTGGAAAAGGGGGGTTGTTTTGGGTACTTTGCATGCATAGTGTTACATATCAGCAGGGGAGAGCTGAGTGTGATCTGCTGTCAGTTCTGCAGTACAAAGAGGAAAGGCAGGCAGAACAATGTGCAAGGGGGATGTTAAGGGAACCAAAGACTAAATGCATTTTCTAGCCTCACAGTGCCTTATATTCTGATAACTGTGCCTGACAAGCCAGGAAGGGAGTGATGCAGAAACACTGGACATGGAAGGAACAGTGCTGAGGGCAAGGTGCAACTTGCAGCAAGTGTATGTTGTGATTGGGTGCAGGTGGTATTTGCGTTAGTATATAAATACAGAGTATCTACTGTTTGCAGCATATACAAAAGTGTCAGGAACCTTCTCGCATATCACTGATGTCCGTTTGGACAACATTGGCAGAACAGTACAGATATCAATTCATCTCTGTGTCATGCTATAAGAAAACTTTTAAAAAATGCTCAGGCAGATGTGCCAAATTTGAGGCTTCTTCTACAAAAGTATTATCCAGAACAAAAATATAGTAATTCCTTGCTATTCAGTGAAAATCTTGTACACATACAAAATTAGCTCCCCTTCCTGCAGTTATTGCATAACTAACGTTGATGAGAGTATCCCTAAACAAGTGTCACTAACAATTAAAACAGAGGTGTCAAACTGGCGGTCCACCCACAACCCTATTTTTTTGCTGCCCCATCAGAGCCGCCGATCCAGGGGAAAAAAAAGAAAAAAAAAAAAAAAAAACTTACCTGATGTGGCAGTATCCGACGCACTCCTCCCTTCCCACTGAATGTCGGACGTGACATCATCACGCCCAACATTTTCGGTAAGGAACCGTGACGTACAAGACAGAAAAGAAACAGAAAAGGAGGAAATCGGAAGAAAAAAAGGCAATAGAAAGAACAGTGACAGGGCGCAAAAGCAGCATAATGGAGGCTACAGTATGAAACGGGAGACAGATGAAGGGGAGCAAAAGCAGCATGGAGGGCACAGTATGATACAGGGATGATAGATGAAGGGGAACAAAAGCAGCATGGAGGGCACAGTGTGAAACGGGAGACAGGTGAAGACCACACAATCTTAGATTTTGATTATCTGGTCCAATTGGGGTTTTTGAGTCTGACATGCCTTAACTAAAGCATGAACATATAGATCTAGGGGTGAATTTTGGCACAACAAGCACCATCTTGGAAAGAGGAAAATGCATTGAAAAGTTGAGCATCATATTGTTTATAAATCATTTTAACCTTATTTATATATGCAGTAAACTAATAAATAACATAACAAGTGATATCAAGTACATATATCCAAGATCACTGAAATATATACAAAACTTGCACATATTGACTCCCTATATGCATCTATGCGCTGGTATACACAATGATGCATTAAAAACAACTGCTGTAGTCATACATGTATAAAATTGAAGGCGATAAACACTTTAAAACCAACTTAATAGAAGCAACTCATTTATATTATTACTGGTTCAGGTATCCAGTTACATGCAAAAAAAAAAGTAAATAACTGCTGCCACTCAGTCCATGTCATACACACACATGATTACTGCGCAGCTCCTCCTGTAATCACTATGAGGAGAGCTGCTACATTATCCAGAAAACCTGATGCGTTAATTAAAATGTATAAACAGATATGTGTTTGTATAAAAGATCCCATATTAAGTTTAAATCAAATAATGAAAACAGTAAGCTCAAAAAAGCATCATTTAATTAAAACATTGTGGTGCACAGAATTTAATTCAATATTGTAAACAGAATGTTTAAGCAGCAGTAATGGCATATTTTATTTAAAAAAAAAAAAAAACACACTTTTTTTCAATTAACTGTTTTATCATTAATGCCTATATTCCTACCGATGACATTAATTCAATATCTAGTTACTTTTTTTTCCTCTGCGTTCTTTTGCGAATTTATAACCCATATAGGCATTGGATGTACTCTACAGTGTCTTATGTAGTAGCGCACAACAGTCTTGTCCCCGATTTCAAAAGCACATGTATCTAGAGATCCATGCCTTGATGAATTCTGGATAACTCAAAGCCTAAATACGTGTGTATAATACTGAACGCGGGTTGCACCCAGAATACATGCCTTGATGAATCAGGCCCCATAAGTTCAAACCCACAAAGCAGGGTTTTTTCCCCTTTTTTAATGCAAATGTTCTTACACATCAGATAAACATAATGGTCTATGGGCAAACAGTGCTGCAATTTAGCAGGTCAAACATACAATTATTAAACAAATGTTATCAACAAATACTTGACACCTAGCACACGTTTGTGTCAGAAGCTTCTTATGCAAAACTATTACCCGACACTGAAAATGAAAGACAGCAGCATTTTATAGCTTGCTTTAATGCATTTACTTTGAATAGGGTGCACAGTAGTAGAATGATATGCTAGCAATGCTTATTTTACTTTAATGTTGCAGTTTGGTGAGCAGACACTAGTTAACCCCATCATGACAGAAGGTAATCTGCACCACAATGAATGGAAAAATGTTTACCTTTTTATTTTGCTAACGCCTCTCTGACAGCTAAAAATGTCCAACAGGGGGAGAACAAACTTTTACGGAGAAGGCTGTGATTCGTTATAAAAGCAATGTGACCAGGAAAAATGTCAATTGACTTGCATATATACAGGCAGCAAGTATTGTCATTCACCCAATTAAAAAAAGTTCATAAAATGTGCTGTTGATTTACTGAAAAATTCTCTATAACCTGAGAGGTACATGCAGATAGTTAATGCACACAAGACTACACAATGCATAAGGTGAACACATCAATTAAGATATGAAGATCATCATTAGTGTTTATTTGTAAAGTGTCACAAAACGCCACAGTGCTGGTCAGTTGGTTTTACAAAGCATAGAAAAAAGAAAATCATACATGGAAAGAGAGCAAGGACATAGAGGGTTGATGGAGAAGGTGTAGCCATGAGACAAAGACCCTGCTCGTCAGAGCTTACAGTCTGCAGAGAGATGGCGATGAAGACTACAGGGGGATAGTGACACTGGGAGGGGGAGATTAATTATTGAAAATGTTGAGTTGAGCATTAGCTAAAGTTGGGACATCCCAGTGTGGTAGTGACAGATGAAACATAGGATAAAAGAAAAGAAAGGTCAGGTGAGAGGAAGACTTGGGTCTAGTCAGCACAGAGATGGTGGTGGATACTGTAGGAGCATATTAGCTCAACAAGAGAATAGGTGTAGAGAAACAAATACTGAGAGGGGACAGGTGGATGTGACAGAGTAGGGACACTGAGGAACGGTTAGAAAGACAGGAGAGAGAGCAATGTTGTAAAGGTCAAAGGAGTAATGAGTGAATAGGAGAAGGGGATGATTTATATAAACTGGCATTATATCAAATAAATTTTGATATTTTGTTTACAGCTGCCTGTATGTGTGAACATTAATATATTCATGGAGTGAATTAAACATGGTATTTTCAACACTACATCCAGATTGAAGGTTATTTCTTTTTCTTAAAAAACAAATAAAAAAAACAAAAAAAAAACACGTAGGGGCGTTTTTTGTTCTTGTTAACTCATCCAGGAGTGTGGAAAACGAGAACATTATTTCCTAACAGGAATAATAAGAGAGTTTACAAGGAGTTTTCTTTAGAATCCCATTTAAGTTAAAAGGTGTTTTAGCAGGATGTGTCAAAGTGCTTCAGATAGAGTCAACCTGCTCTGTATAAAGAGTGTCACTGAAAGGCTTTGGTTTGGTTATAGTTTTACTCCAAGAAATAATATTTTTTAAAGCATCAAGCTCATGATCAAATAAAAAAAGTTCAACACCAAGTGGTGATGATCTAATTGGATTATATAAAAATTTAAAATTATAACAGAAGGAACTCAGCATTCTATTAAAAACCCTCAGTACTTTGTGGAAGGAGGTGGTGTACTTCAATGCCAGAAAATAAACAATGCTAGCTAAGATTTAAAGTTCAGATACAAACAGTACATGTAGTGTATTCGGGACTCTCAGTTTGCTGTCAAGCTATGAAACATTTCATAGTTGACTTAAGCCTTTTTTTTCCTGTGCATACCAGTAACCATGCTGTGTTTTATGGGCACTGCCTAATCTCTGTAGTGTTGCTGTAGGAACAGATTTTAATCTTTTAGGCACTAGCAGCACAACAACAATCATTATGTTTATGACCTGGGACCATTTATCAGACCAAGCCAAAAATTTTCATTTCCTGAAGTGATAGAAACAGAGATGTCACCTCATTCCCTGGAGGGGTTATCAGAAGATTTTTTTTTCGGCTCACTATATTGTATCAACCACTTTTCTGCCAGAAAGAGGTTAGCGCTCATTCATAATTGTACTAGGCAAATTACCGAAATATAGTTCACATTTACATATTGGGTAGCTATGAGGAGGTAGAATTTAGGTACCAGCCACAAAGCTGGAAGCCAGATGCTGCAAAATATAAATATCAGACTAATCTTTCAACTTGTCATATGAACTGTACTTGTGTTGTGCTTTACACAATTTATCACTTGTCTCATGCAGGCTGCTTTACTGCCTTAAGGAGAATTTGTAAAAAGGGTTTTCAATTTATTTTCATATAAATATATATGTGCACAGGCTCCAATGTATGGGCACTAACTTCTATCCTGAACACAAGCTTGTCATTTTCAAAGTGTACTTGACACAGTGTAAACTGCCACAAAGCACACATCAAATGTTCACACCTATTCTTTGCACTCTGGAGACAATTCAGCAAACTAAAAGTGCACCTAGTTGTGTGAAAAAAATGAAAAAAAAAAATAATCACAGATGCACTGTACTAAATGTGAACTTCACATCAAAACTAACTTACCACTCCTTTAATTAAATTAAAGTTTTCAGTTTGCCCCAAAGTATAGTCGTAATTGTGGCACCCTTGCGCTTTCCTCTAAACCTAAGGTAAACTTAACATTATTTGTTCTCCACAATTCTTTTATCTATTGAACCATTGTTTTGGATTCTGGATTTAATAAAGTACATCCTTTTAAATCAGAAACTATAAAGAAATGGTACTGACAAAATTATTGACACCGTAGACTTAATACTTGGTAGAATTTGGTCAAAATAACTGCAATCAAATATTTCCTATGGCCACAGATGAACTCCCTGCAAACTGCTCCACTTCTCCCAGATCTGGACAGAGACTTCTCCCTAATGCTGTTTTCAGATCTCTGCACAGGTGTTATATGGGATTTAAGGCTGGACTCATTGCTGGTCACTTCCGAACAGTCCAGCATCTTGCCTTGAACCATTCCTGGTTGCTTTTTGAAGTTTGACAGAGACCGAGCTTTCTGACACTGGGTTCAACATCGAGCTCCAAAGTGGCCTGGTAGTCCCCAGATTTCACGTTGCCAGATGCACACATCAACACCAAAACATCACTGAACCTCCTCCATGTTTGTCCGTAGGGAAGGTGTTCTTTTTATTTTGTTTTCTTTAAACATACGGATGGTTTGCTTTACCAAAAAGCTCTAACTTGATCTCATCTGTCCACAGGACCATCTCCCAGAAGGAATTTGGCTTGTTCAGGTATCAGCGCGGTGGCAAAGTGGTTAGCACTTCTGCCTCACAGCGCTGGGGTCATGAGTTCAATTCCCGACCATGGCCTTACCTGTGTGGAGTTTGTATGTTCTCCCGGTGTTTGCGTGGGTTTCCCCCGGGTGCTCCGGTTTCCTCCCACACTCCAAAAACATACTAGTAGGTTAATTGGCTGCTATCAAAAGAATTGACCTTAGTGTCTATCTGTGTATGTACGTTAGTGAATTTAGACTGTAAGCTCCAATGGGGCAGGAACTGATGTGAATGAGTTCTCTGTATAGCGCTGCGGAATCAGTGGCGCTATATAAATAAATGGTGATGATGATGATCTTGGCAAACTCCAGTCAAGCTCTCTTATATAGCTTTTAGCAGTGGGGGATCCTACCATATAACCCCCTATTTCGTTAAGTTGGCAACAGATGGTACAAGTTGAAACTGTTGTACCTTGTGTCTGAAGGTCAGAATCTGCCTTCACCACCATTCCAAAAATATTGTGCTGCGATTTTAGACCAAATTCTCCTCCAGAGAGGTGGCTACATTGCCTTGAGCCTTAAACATTACATAGAATGGAAACTGAAACATACAGGTCGGAAATTGATTTGTAGCATTGACATTGTAAAGTGCTACGGAATTTGCTGGCGCTATATAAATAAATGTTGATGATGATGATGATTGTAGCCAAGACTGGACACTTCTGCCTGGCATCCTCAGACAATTGTCTGGCTTTCATTCTTTTCTCCATGCTCATTGCAGTACACAAAGTGACAAGATAGGAGAATGACTTATTTTCTCTATTCAAGCTCATTTTGTGAGTGATATTTACATTCCACAGGTCAGTTCAGTTTCAAAGTGAACGAAAATCTCCTGCTTAAAATCTAATTACTTCTAAAAAAGGTGCCACTAATTCTGTCCATTCCATTTAAGGATTTCTGTTTAATAAGGTACCACAGTAAATGTTTCTGTTTTTTGTGTTTCATTCTGCTACAAACCAAAGAAATACCTATGCAAATACCAATTTATTTTTTTAGTTCAACAATTTTCTGGAAAAAACGGTGCATTATTAGAAAAACTGCTAGGGTATGACTGTACTGTTTGGTTTAGCCTCATTTATGGCATAATCATGAAAGGGAGGAGACATAGGGACTCTTTCTACATGTGTCACTCGCTGTGTTTGCGTGGGTTACTTGCGGGTGCATCAGTTTCCTTCCACACTCCAAAAACATACCAGGAGGTTAAGGGGCTGCTATTAAATTGACCTTCGTCTCTCTCAGTCTGTGTGACTGTGTGTATGTTAGGGAATTTAGACTGCAAGCTTCAATGGGGCAGGGACTGATGTTCCAAGTACAGCGCTGCAGAATTAGTGGCGCTATTTAAATAGCAGATGATTATGATGAATGTACCTAGAAAGGAGCTGCTCTTAAGTGCAACATAAAAATGCAAACGTCATGCCATTAAAAGACCTCTGAGCTGTTGCAAACATCCAGTGCATTTTTGGAGTAAAATGGCAATGTACCCTTCTGCACATCAAGAAATGCCCATAGAAAACGTGTCTTGTCACCCCTTTATTTCATTACAATAATCTCGCTCTTTGCACTGCTCACCCTGCCTAATGCCTCTCCACGGCCTATAACTTCTCCTCCACAAATGCTCTGCAAACTCATGCACTTCGGTGCATAGTGAGGAGCTTGGCAGGACCAAAGCTGGTTTTGCACTATGGTTCAGCTTTCTAAATGAAAAATCCCAAATGCCAACCCATACTTCTTGATCAGCCATGGTATAATGACATCATAATGGTAAATACAAATTGAAAATTGTCACCAGAGTCCAAACTGTTATGGAAATAATTGATCACTGGCCAGTCTTTACCAGACCACACTAAGCCATCTCTCAAAACTTACTCAGCAAAAACATTACAATGCAGTCAAAGTAAACATTTTAGGATAATGCCTCTTCTATTACTTCCAATGCCACCCCTTAAAGTTCCATTACATGACCGCAATATTTTATCAAGTCAACAAGGTAAAAAGGAAATACTTACTTTACTACAATACAGCATCCATAGCTCATAAAGTCTCTCCCGGGATGCCATCCCGTGGCCTTCTCTCCTAACTTTCTAAAAATCTATTTCAGAACTAGTCCGTTGACATTTTCATGTTTACATAAACGTTGCCGTTGATGTACTCCCACCACTCAACCAAAAGATACAACGAGACAAGTTCTCTGCAGATCAAACCAGCACAAAACCAGCTTAACAGGACTTGGACGTACTGAGTAAGACTGGCTTCCTTTTGTAATCCATGCACTGGTAGCACGAGACAAAAACAACAGTATTAGCCAGAAGATAAATTACTGAAGTACAGGTAGTTCAGAACAAACAAAGATTATTTTCTTTTTCTTCTCAAATTCCAAATGGTCTTCATTAGCTTTAGTACTGAGTAATTCCACATACATTATCCGCCAATAAAAAAACGTTGGACCGCGCTTGAGGAAGTTCTGTTTGATTATGTTGTGAGGTCTGCAAGAGACACACTTGAAAGTTGAGTCACCTAGGGGAAAAAATAAATGTTTTATTAAAGAACAATAAACACAATAATTAAAGAAGTAAATTAATACGCAACAATGAACTATTATTACTAATGTGCATATTGTATGGCATAACTTTCCATAGGCTGTTGCTATTAGCTTCTGCAAATACAAGCTGGTAATGGTTGTGAAGGTAGTTAGAAGTCTGCTGCATGATCACAAGTTTTGTGATACCATTGTGTGGTCTTGTTTTTGTGCGACAATAAATGCACATTACACTTATTTTTGACAAGGGATGTTTACACATATAACTGATGCTATTTAAAACAGTTTGTTTACATAATTTAGCTATAAAACTGGATCACTGTACTTTCTCTAGTAACTAGTTTTAGGTGAAAATTACACATTACCCAACGCTGTTTAAATGCTGTGTCTGACAACTGCAATGCATTCAAAAGCATACAAGAACAAAATCTATTCTATACCCATAGCCTTTTGCATTCATACTTGCGGCAACGTGTGTTTGTGTTGCAGTGAGGTTTTTGTTTTGTTTTTTTACAATGATTGTTTAGTTTTAGTCCTGAATTAATGCTGGGGTTTTTAATTTTCACAACTGTCAACAATGCAAGGCACTTGAGGCAACATAAACACAGAAAATTACCCCCCCCCCCTCCCAAAACCAATCTTTAATTACAATTAACCAAGGAAATCTGGTTAATACAAACATTATTTATTGTCTGTATCAGTGGTCGAAGTGGAGATTTAATAATGTCATATTTGCAAATATTTTGTAATATAAAATTAAAATATGACCACAAGTATAACTCTGCTATCATAATAAGTACTGGTTGTTTTCTGAAAAATGAACAACATTATCAATAATGTTAATGTAAGTCAGTTAAATAAACTGCCTAAAATATACATTCATATGAAAAATAAATAGAACTTAAATGTTTTATCATCATCAACATTTATTATTATTTATTTATATAGCGCCAGCAAATTCTGCCGCGTTTTGCAATCGGGGACAAACACAGTAATAAACAAACTGGGTAAAACAGACAAAGATGTGAGAAGGCCCTACTACAAGCTTACATCTATTTTGCTTTGTATACCAAAACAGCAGTTAAATAATTAAGGGCAGAAATCTTTAATAGGAGGGATAAGAAGATTTCCCTAAAGAGAGGGAGATATGCAACAGGACAAATTTATCTGCATTAGCTGAAAGTATGGCAGGCAAGCGAACAATTACAGCATGTGACTTATCACTTACCCATTCATGGGTTGATGCTGCAAAATAAGGATACAAGATGCATATGAAATACGTATCTCTAAGAATTGTATTTACACATATTGGAGAACGCCATGTTCAAGAAAACATAGAAAAGCTCAATCACAATTTACTGTTATTTGTGGGGGAAGGGGCGGTTAAGTTGTTATCTTATATTGGAAAACTTTAAGACTTTGTGTACATCAGTGTCCAGCAAACCTTCCGTCACGGATATTGATTTTACATTCAAGACTCTAATGAGCAATAAGCACAATGGGGGGCATTGTTTGAAAAAGATATACTACTCAAAACTCTCCAGTCACACTCAAGTATTAGATATGCAAGATTAGATATGCAAGGAGTAAACAGAGTATTGACTGTCAATTATAACAACTCAAGAGATGCACCACAGAACCTTAGGGATATAATAATTATATATATATATATATATATATATATATATATATATATATATATATATATATATATATATATTAGACCTTTAAAACAGTAGCTAATAAAAGTAATGCAGAGCTGCAGAGTAAATCCCATTCTGGGAAATTATGCATCTGTTTTTAAGGTCTTGTAATCCTCTACTTGGGCAAGCACATGGCTTAGCACGACAAGATAGCGAGATCTGTGATTTTGTAAAAGTTTTAGAAGGGAGCATGGCGACACGATCGAGTCACTGTGGCCCCATTCCCAGTGATACAATGTCGCAAGTCATGACACCACACAGTAGAGGAGAAGCTTCGATGACATGAATCACATCATTACGCCCCACCTCCACTGGGATGCGAGAGGATGCCTCCCTCATCCTGGAGGACATTCTGGGCGAGTAGGCAAAAAATATACACACGCCAGTGTCCAAATAAAAAGGGGCACTATACTTAAAGACAACACCACATCCTCAGATTGGTGGATACGCCCTTAAAACATAAAGCCTCTCTCTCTTTTGTACCCTCACCGGACAGGGATTCCAAATGTCCACCTGTCTTTTAACTTAGTGTATCACTCGCATACTATCTTTATTACCAACTTTCTAACCAGGTGTCACTCAGCTATACATCTTATTTAGTATGTTGATATAACATCTGACACTTGCTGTATTGTCTTTTAAGGGGTCTCCTACACTTGACCTGTCACTCACTTTCAGCATGCAAGTCTGTCAAAATCTCCCACACTTGACACATCAATCACACTCAACCTATTATAGTTAATTCTTATGCAGCACTTCTCTAAATTATCATACACAAAATAAGTCACGGCTCCTATTAAAATATGCGAGAGAGGAGAAACATTTTCAAAAGTGTTACACGAAACATTTGCCTCATCCCGCATTTGGCTATGAAAGTTCACCTAAGTGTTAACAGTCCTAATTCAACTACACCACACAGCAGCATGCATTGACCATTGTCATCCCAGATAATTCATAGTCTATAAATTCTGACAAATAGTAATTTTCAAATACAGCATGGAATGGTGAAGCAAAAGCGGAACTCAAAGATAGAACCACCCAAAGAATCTCTGCAAAAAAGCTGGTTTTGCTGCAAAACTCGATCTGCACAAACGTTTGCTGCACTTTTCATCCATCTCTATAATCTACACACCCACCTTTAACCATTCAACATCAACCAAGCAATAGATGACATGTTCAAGAGAAATGTTTTTCAATAAAATATCTTTCAATATTTCACTCACATTCAGAACACGTCACTCCAGATATGCCACAAACTCTCAATCATGATCACCTAACCTGCCACTCATGTTCAGGCCATGACACTCACTCAGAAAATATTTCCAGAGTTATGTTCAGGAGCCTGGACTCACTCTCCCAAATATATATATATATATATATATATATATATATATATATATATATATATAGGGAAATAAGAAAAATCAGCCCGTGTAACATGAAATGGACATGTATAGGGCGAATAAGTTTACATAGTTGAAGTAACTGTGTGTCAGGTTCAGTCTGTCTCCTCCTGTCAGTGAATCCCCCTTAACTACACACTATCCTCTTCTCCATACTCTCAGCTTGTTACGTTGCACTCACAGTCTCCTACTGCTGGCCTGTCGTTATACAGTCTCTCCAGCGAGTGTCTCTGACAGTCACTTCCAGTGTGTCCCAGTCTCTCCCACTATGACAGCCTCCCCTCTACCTTCCACATCATCGCACAGGCCTTGCCAACTGGGAAGCCGTAATTACCTTTTCACCTCTCACCTATTGTACACAGTGGATCTCGGGGTGCCTTTCGTATTGCCAGGGTCTAGTCGCCGTGTCCCTGGGGCGGCGCCGTCCACTCCGCGTTCCCGCACACTCACGAGCTGTCACCCCAGGAGCGCGCAGCAGGCGGCCTCCCCACACTCCACCCCTCCGTGACGCTAAGTAAGAACACGCCCCGATTCCAGGCGACACTGTGGAGCTATGTCCAAGTGACGGCGAAGTTTTAATTTACATTGCTCCATTTTAATGTGGCAGCAAATACACTGGGAAGCTCTGGAGAAGCCATGACAATTACTTAACATGTGTAAACGCCGTACTTCCTGTAGACATCAGGAGCTGTACTGAGCATGCGCATCACCTGACCCTCAGGTGTAGTGTCAGGTATATTGCACTCCCAATGAGGAAGAAATTGTTGAGGGAAAAAATGCAGTACCTGGTCTAGTTCTAGAAGAAACTAAAGCAGACGTTGTAAACAGGTCGGCTAGTGGGGATCCATCTGAGTTATGACTGAAATACACACTTTTCTTGCTTCCCATGTTGGATGCAGGAGCGAATTGCTGATATAAAGGATACAGGGTCACTACGTAATGAAGAATAAAGCATCTAGAGTCAGAATTAGACAATTTAGTCCCCAGGGCAGCTTGTATGTGTGCCTGAATTTTTAATATGATATTTGCTGTTGCTTGTTTTCCTACCACCTTCATACCATGCTTCCTGCTCCATTTACCTTGACTCTCTAACTGGCTCTCCAGCTTCCTTTACCCAGTGATCATGCACAGCCATCTCACTGCACCTTCCTTTATGCCTAATCCTATATAGACCTTCTCCATTTCAGGCAAATGTTGTTGCCAAGCCTAACTGTGGTTTACTCACCCATCACTCATCACACCCGGGGCAAGGTTCCCAAATATGTGCACTGGGAAGCCTGTTTATTGTAGTGGTACCACCGCAATACCTGTTCTGTTACCGCCATCTCAGGATGTTGATAACATATTAATACTTTTTTTTTTTGAGTCCTATGTTCATTGAATAAAGCATTTTTTAATTAATTAAAAGCTTTTGAATATTTTTAGTCTATTTATATATATAAACACACAAAAAGTAGGAGGCACACATGGGGATACAGAGGAAGAGAGGTACACATACAGATTTGTAGAAAGACAGACAATACAAAGGGGGAAACATAAGGGAAGATGATACATTCAGACACAAAGGGGTGGAGGGGGATAGAGGCACAAATATGGGGGTAGACAGTAGTGGAAAAGTGTAAGTGAAGGCATTGAGGAGCTCCTCAGTGGAGGTGGGGGCGGGATCTGCTGTTTAATGGCCGCGCGCTACCTTCCCTTCTACCTCTTTATTCCTCCTTTCGTTCTATTTATAGGATTCCGTTTCTCCCCTTCTGTGTCCTTAATTACCACTCTTCATTACTTTACTCAATTACCTTGTGCTCCTGCTCTCTTTCTGCCTCTTGTGCGCTTGCTCTCATCCTTTTTTGTAGTGCAGTGGGGCAGCCACGATCTGACAGGTCTGTTCCTGTGGGGTTGCCAGTAGGGTCCGTGAGTTGCAGTAATAGACTGCATGGCCCCTACATTCACACAGACATAGGGGGGTTTCTGGGCCCTGGAAACTCTGCCTAAGTGCTCCCCTGCTACCGTCCTACCTGCTTTCCATTCCCTTGCTGATCTTATTACCTTTTTCCACCACTTTGCTTCTGCCTCTGCATTCTCTCCCTCTACTCATTTTATTCTTTTTCACTAACACCTCACCTCACTTCTAAACGGTCACTGCAGTTTTTTCTGTCATACTTTCAATTCTCTATCTCACGCATATCTCTAGCCTTATCATGCTTTACTCCTCTGTGCCTTCTGTCCTCTCCCTCTATCCCTCTGCATCCCTTGTCCACCCTTCTTATGTTCTTCTTTCCCTTCATCTTTTCTATCCAGCACCTCTCTTCTTTCCTCTACCCTTGCTCCGAATCTCTGCCCCCTCCCTCATCTTTCCCTCTCTCCTCCATTCCCCACTTCCCCCTTTAGTACACCCCGCTTCTCATCTCTCTGCTTCCTTCTGTTCATATCTATCCGCCCCCCATCAAATATATTCCCTCTTATCACTCCTTCTTTCTCCTGCTTCTCCCATCTATGCCCCATCTCCACTCCTATCCCACCTTGTGTTCCCCTTCCCCTTGTCCTCTGTCTCGTCTCATTCCAACCCTCTCTCCCTGTCACGCCCCTCATGAAAAATCTTATCCACCCTTGCAGTCTATGAACCCCAATAACCTCATTTGCCTCTCTTCCTCTGCGTCTCGTTTTTCCTGCTTGCGTCACGGCTGTTATGACAACAGCCAGGATGTCACTTTCTGTTTCTAGGTCCAGGCCATCACCGTGGCATCGGCCAGGATGCTCTCTCTGACAGCGCTGCGTCCCCGTACCTGATTTACCTCCAGCACTTCCTCTATTCTGATTGGGCATTCCATGCATTTAAGGCAGGGAGGGCTTAGCCTCCCTGCTGATGATAGCGTTCTGTGCCTGGCTACTGACCTGCTTTTGTCCTGTTGTGCTTATCCCTGGATTGTTTTCTGTGTTTGACCTTTGGCTTGTTTCCTGGACTTCGGATAATTTGCCCGTGGTCCTGACCTTTGCTCATCACTTGGATACTCCCGTTTTCTGCCGACCCTGATTTTTGCCTGAACCTGACCCCACTGACTTCTTTTGTCCTTGGACCCTGGCTTGTTCCTTACCATCGTTACCTTCTGTCATCATCTCCTATCTCAGTGCTGCGGCGTTAATCATAGGCTTGCACTACTTTGAGTTTAAGACCTGGGAGTATCTGAGTACCTGTGAGCATATCAAGCTCTACGGGAAAGGTGGCTGCTATAGGTGAAGACCCTTGCTATAGTACTGCATGCTTATGGTAATTGCTGGTAACCGTAGCATTATAATCGGCCAGTGAAGTTGCTTGGAGGGAACTATCCATGGATGACAACGGAACAAATCTTTCTCCAGCCCAAGTCTTGGCACGACAGATCCAAACTCTTTCACAGATGGTTCAAGGTTGTCTACACAAGAAGAAGCCTCTAGAACCTCGCAAGCTCCTTCAGGCCCCGCAGTGGAGCCCAAATTGAACTCTCCCGACCGTTTTTCCGGTGATAGAGCCTTATTCCGCAACTTTAAAAAGAGTAGTAAGCTCTATTTTCGCGTTCTTCAGGTTCTGAGCAGCAAAGAGTTGGCATCATAATCTCTCTGCTCCAAGGTGACCCTCAGTCTTGGGCATTCAGTCTTCCTCCTATGAATCCCTCTCTGCATCAGTTGATGCTTTCTTTAATGCCTTGGGTCTACTTTATGATGTCCCGGACAGGGTGGCCTCAGCAGAATCTCGTCTTAGGACCTTGAAACAAGGGGGACGCACCGCTAAAGAATATTGCGCCGAGTTTAGGCAATGGTCCAATGATAGTGAGTGGAGCGATCCGGCACTCCAGAGTCAATTCCGCCTAGGTCTCTCTGAGCAAATCATAGATTCGTTAGTGCAGTAACCTATACTAACTTCCCTGGAAAACCTGGTGCAGTTGGTAATCAAGATTGATCGTAGGTTCAAGGAAAGGAAAGCGGAGAGAGATATGTATTTCTTCTAGCTCTCTGCCAACCTTTTACTCCACACTGTTGGACATTCCGAAGCCCATGCAGTTAGGCGCCTACTGTCTCCCCTCAGAAAAACGTTCCAAACGACGTTCCTTGGGTCTTTGCATGTATTGTGGCAACAAGAGCCACTACTTCATGCTTGTCCTAACAAGCTGGGAAAAGATCAGGCCTAGGTGTTGGAGAAGAGGTGCGCCTAGGTCTTCAAATAATCTCTACAGATAATTCCATGTTGATTCCTGCACACCTTGTCTAAGGTGCTCAGTCCACTGATGTTTCAGTCTTTCTCGATAGTGGTGCAGCTGGTAATTTCCTTGACCTCAAGTTGGCCCAGTATTCCCTCGGTTAAGTTGGACCACCGTCAGTGGGTTGGACGGTAACCCTCTGATTGGAGGCAGGATTCATGCCAGGACTCCGCACGTTCAGTTATCTGCCGGTATCCTTCATTCTATTTAATCTCATGTCCTTCTGCGCTTTTGATTCTGGGGCATCCTTAGCTGCAGGGCCATAATCTCCACATCGATTGGAAGAAAGGAGAGATTATTCGCTGTAGTCCTGAGTGTTCATCCACCTGCTTGACTGTACCGCTTTGTGTTCTTTGGCCTAGTTTGGAATCCCTTCCTGCTCTTATGAAGAATTTCATGATGTATGTTCAAAGAAAAATGCGGACTCTCTTCCCCCTCATTTTATTGTATGTATTTTGATTGTGTAATCGATGTTATTCCCAGGTCTAAGTTGCCTAAAGGATGTTTATATGCATTGTCCATTCCTGAGACCCAGGCAATGGAGCAATATGTAGGGGAGAATCTCTGGAAAGGCTTCATTCGACCTTCCAAGTCTCCAGTATGAGCTGGGTGTTTCTTTGTAGCCAAGAAAAATGGCAGCTTGAAGCCTTGCATCGACTATCTACTATATAAATGCCTAGTGGCGTGTGTGAAAAAAAACAAAAACAAGCTGCAGCGCCTGCCTGCTGGGCAGAGTTATACACTGACCTATATATTTCTTGAAGGAGAAGTGACAGTTGGGAGTGGTTGGTGGTTGCCGGGGGTGACAGTGGGGAGTTTTTAACACCTTAAGTAGCTTGATGAAGGATGTGGCGATGAAGATGAAGGATGAGATGATGGAGAAAAATGATGAGGTGGTGACATGTGGACAAAACCACGTTAAAAAAGGGCGCTTGCGACGGGAAGTAACGCTCTTCCCCTGAGGAGGCCTGGGCTAGGCCCAAATGCATGACAAGAACCTTTTTAACACCTTAAGTAGCTTGATTTGACTAGAATGCATGAGTATCAACAAAAATACATAGCCGCTTCCTCTTATCTCTACATTCTTTGATCTTCTCTAAGATTGACCTTCGGCGCGCCTACAGTCTGATTTGGATTAAAGAAGGAGATGAGTGGAAAACATCTTTTAATACCCACTCAGGGCATTATGAGTATTTGGTTATGCTGTTCGGCCTCTGCAACACCCCTGCAATGTTTCAAGATTTAATTAATGATGTTCTGTGGGAATTCTTAGGCCAATTTGTTGTAGTCTTCTTGGACATATCGTCCAAGTAGACTACAACAAATTGGCCTAAGAATTCCTTAATTTTTTTGCAGTCTTTGGCTCAGCATCGCGCGCATGTCAGTGAAGTGCTTCTAAAACTTCCCCAGTACCACCTGTATGCTAAGCTTGAAAAATGTGAATTTGAGGTCACCCGTGTTACCTTCGTAAGTTATATAATTTCTCCCAGCAGGTTCTCAATGGGTCCTGACAAGGTGCGAGAAGTCCAGGATTGTGTGCTTACCACTAATTTGAAAGCTATTCAGAGATTTCTTTGCTTTGCCAATTATTATCGCAGATTTATCCCTTCATTCTCAGTACTAATGGCACCTATTACTGCTCTTACACACAAAGGTTCTGATACAGTTAATAGGTCACTGGCAGCTTTAGCATCTTTTTTTAACCCTTAAAGATGCCTTTACATCTGCTCCAGTCCTCAGGCATCCAAGCCCGTAACTTCCTTATATAGTTGAAGTGGATGCTTTAGACGTGGGGGCTGGTTCTAATCTTTCTGATGGATACTCGGAACCAAAGGCTGCATCCTTGTGCATATTTCTCACGAATATTCTGAGAGTAATTATGATGTGAAGAACTGTGAATTATTAGCGATCAAATGGCTAATAATTCACGGAAGAGTGGCGACACTGTTTGGAAGGAGCCACCTATCATATTATTATTATTATTATTAATTTTTATTTATCAGGCGCCACAAGGCGTCCGCAGCACCGTACAGAGACAAACAAATTACAATACAATGGGAGACAGCACAGTACAGTAAACAGTAAGCACAGTAACTCAGTAAGCTCAATGCACAGCTAGAGAGGGCGGGGAAGGGGGAGGGAGGATCCGCAAATGACGGGGCCCAAGAAGGAGGGCGCGGAAGACAGGGAGACCCCCAGGGGGGGGGAGGGAGCACGAGTGGACTTGGGTGGAGGACCCTCGAGGAGAAGGGGTTAGTAGCTGGAGAGCAGAGTTAGAAGTAGTGGAAACAGGAGGAGAGATGGCCCTGCTCAGAGGAGCGTACAATCTAAGGGGAGGGGTGGACAGACAGAGAGACGCAGGGGAGAGAGGGAGAGTAGGGGGACGGAGGCAGAAGATAAGGTAGGAAGTTAAGTGGGAGACAGAAAGGCTTTAAGAAAAAGGTGGGTTTTTAGGGCCCATTTGAAACGACAGATTAGGGGAAGTTCTGATGGAGGGGGGCAGCGCGGGCGAAGTCTTGGATACGCACGTGGGAGGAGGTTATAAGGGGGGAAGAGAGGCGACTGTCAGAGGCAGAACGGAGAGGGCGGGATGGAGCATGAATAGAGAGGAGGGTGGAGATGTAATATCACCATCTTCATGGATCATAAAAACCTTCAGTACATTCAGGACGCCAAGACCTTGAATCCTAGGCAAGCCTGAAGGGCCCCTCTTTTTCATTCGTTTCAAGTTCTTAATTACTTTTCAGCCAGGCTCTAAGAACTTCAAAGACGATGCACTCTCTTGGAGCTTCATATCCTCTTATGCTCCACCTCTGGATCCTCGGCCCATCCTTCCATTCTCCTTGATTCATGCTCGTTTGAGCCAATATTTTGGAATTGCTCTTCGTCAATTCCAAAGAATTGCCTCTGCTGAAACCCCTACCAACAGGCTGTTTGTTACAGTTCATCTTAGAAAATCGGTACTCGCCGAATGCCATGAAAACAAATCTGGGCATCCAAGAATATCTAACACCATCGAAATCCTCTCACGATGGATCTGGTGGCCCACCTTATCTTCTGATGTACGGAGATGTGGACATGAAGTAATGGCTGTGTAAATTAATTTGTCCAAATTTCTAGACTGATTAAATCCCCTTTTTTCTGCCTCCTTCTTACACAGTCGTTCCTTCCAAAAATATCCTTTCTGTGAAGTATGCGCCAGAAGCAAATCCTTCAGTAGTCGGCCTTTGGGACAGTTGATGCCCTTGTCTACTCCAGCTAAACCATGGACACACCTTTCGATAGATTTCATTGTTGATTTACCATTTTCATCGGTCACAATACCATATGGGTGGTCGTGAATTGCTTCAGTAAGATGGCCCACTTTGTACCATTGCCTAAACTACCTGATGCATGAACACTGGCCTCACTGTTCATTCAACATATTTTTCGGTTACACGGTCTACCTGAGGACATCGTCTCTGACTGTAGTTCCCAATGTGTTGCCTACTTTTGGAGATCTTTCTGCAGCCTGCTGGGAATGAAGGTTAGCCTATCATTCACATACCATCCGCAAACCAACAGCCAGACGGAGAGAACTAATCAGTCCCTGTAACAGTTCCTTCACTTGTATATCTCCATATTTCATGATAACTGGTCCTCGCTACTCCTGTGGGCTGCATTTGCTTATAACAATACTTGTCACTACTAAACCCGCATATTTTCATTTTTCTGTAACTTTGGTTTCCTGCCAGGGAAAATTGTTTCTCCTCTATAACATCTCCTGCTGTTTCCAGAGCTTCTGCTACTGCATCACGACTCATGGTTATCTGGAAGAAAGTCCACTCTGCTTTGCTTCAGACCTCCTTCAGATCCAAATCCTTGTCGGATTGTCATCATAGAGCTTGCTTCTTTAAAGTTGGTGAAAAAGATTGGCTCTCCACCTGGAACATCAAGCTCAAGCAGCCTTGTAGGAAACTAGGATCCAGTATCATTGAACCATTTACTATTATCAAGAAGTTCAATTTCGTGCTTTCAGACTTAAATTGCCTCCATCTTTAAAAATTCAGAGCACATTCCATTGTTCTTTATTGAAACCTGTTGTCTCTTCTAATAAGTTTAAATTTTACAGACCCCACAGACGGCGGCCAGTCCATGTAGATGGATGCCACGAGTTCTATCTGTAGAAGGTTTTAGATTCCAAGATAGTTCAGGGGAAGATTCATTTCCTTGTGGAAAGGCTATGGCCCGGAAGAACAATCTTGGGTTGCACAGAGACACTTTCTTGTTGACAAGCTCCTCAAGGAATTCTTTCGAAAATTTCCTGGGAAACCTGGATGTCGGGCTTCCTCGACCCCTCCTCAAGGGGGGGTACTGTTACGAGCCAAAGGCAAACCACAACTCGTTCTTCCTGCTTGCGTCCCAGCCCACTTGTCATGACAACAGCAGGGACGTCACTTCCTGTTTCTAGGTTCTGGCCATCACCGTAGCAACGGCTGGGACGCTCTCTCTGGCAGCCAGGCGCGCAGGTGCAGGTTTTTATTTATTAGTGTCAGGTGCCTGATTTACCTCTAGCACCTCCTCTATTCTGATTTGACATTCCACGTATTTAAGGCAGGGAGGCCTTAGCCTCCCTGCAGGTTATAGCATTCAGTTCCTGGCTGCTGACCTGCTCCTGTCCTGTTGTGCTTTTCCCTGGATTGCTTTCTGTGTTTGACCTTTGGTTTGTTTCCTGGACTTCGGATATTTGCTCGTGGCCTTGAACTTTGTTTGTGACTTGGATACTCCCGTTTTCTGCCGACCCTGATCTTTGCCTGAACCTGACCCCACTAACTTCTCTTGTCCTTGGACCCTAGCTTGTTCCTGACCATCATTACCTTCTGTCATCATCTCTTATTTCAGTGCTGCGGCATTAATCATAGGCTTGTATTACGTTGAGTTTAAGACCTGGGGCATCTGAGTACCTGTGAGCATATCAAGCTTTACGGGAAAGGCGGCCGCCATAGGTGAAGACCTCTGTTATAGTTCTGCAAGTTGATGGTAATTGCTGGTAGCCGTAACACCTCTATCCCGTGGTCTCTAAAATTCCATGTCAGTAGGTAACAAATTGTGCTCCATCCATTACTTCTTTATCTCTAGCTCCTTCAATCTGCTGGACATCACTTAAACCTGGCTACCCCTTGATTATGCCACCTGTGCAGATCTGGTGGCCGACACGGTGGTGGTGTTGGAATCCTTCTGTCACACTCCAGGCCTGGCGCCATCTTGCTCCTGGTCTGCGCATGCGCAGTTCGACCTTTTGACATCTCCCATTCACCTCCATTGACAGGCACCCTCTATTGGTTACACTATTTAAAACACCTCTTTTTCCTTATTGATTGCCAGTTCTTTGAGTCTCTCCTAGTGTTTGGATGTTAATCCTGGCTCCTGTCTGCCCTGACAGCTATTTCTGTATTTCCAGCCTGTTGTACCTGTAGCGTTTACCTGGCCGCACTCCTGCCTTCTCTGCTTTATCAATACAGTGTACTCTGCTCTACCTGGATCCCTGCTGTGAACGCTGTACTTCTCCTAATCTAGCCGCAATGCTCCTAAGCATATCTGAAGCCAAGTGTACAACTAGTCCGCAGATCCACAATCATGGCCAGTACCTGTATTGCTTTATAAATAGAATGTGGATCCCTGCCGTGAATGCTGTACTCCTCCTGATCCAGCCTCAGTGCTCCTAAGAATACCTGGACCCAAATGTACATCAATCTGCAGAACCACAATCATCGCCAGTACCTGTACTGCTTCATAAATAGAAAGTAGAACCCTGCCATGACTGCTGTGCCACTCCTGATCCCGCTTCTGTGCTTCTAAGCATACCTGCTTACATCTAGCCGCAGATCTATAATCATCGATCAGTACCTGTACTGCCATATTAATGTTCCGTGAATTCCTGCCTCCAACACTGTACCTCTCTTGGCCCAGCTTCCCTGCCCCCGAGCGTACCTGAACCTAAGTGTTTATTTAGCCACAGAACCATACATCCGCCAATACTTGTACTAGCTATTGAATCTTATCTGGACTTAGTACTTACCGGGCTGTAGACTCCAAACCTTTTATCCCTGTTCTCCTACTCAGAGCATGAACTTCTTCTGTATCTTTAAGTCTCAACTAGACCTCGCCTAACACCTATCAGGGGGGATGCAACCTACGGCACGAAAGCAGCCAAGTACATATCCCCTTGCAGGGGTCACTGGTGAAAACCTTTCAAATCGTTAGACTCCGCACCTTCTGGGTGGTAGAGCTAAGTCAGGCTGAACTAAAGGGCCCTACCCACTTCCAAATTTGTGGCACCTATCTGCCCACTGCTCTTTCTGGGTTAATCCTCCTGAACCGTCCCTCCTGAACAAATATTGCAGTCCTATTTCTCCCTGGATCCACTACTATCCTACATTTTAATTAATAGTCATACCCCCGGAAACACTTTTCCAGTAAAAATTTGTGTAACACATTCTTAAACATATCAATTGAATCTGCCATCACAACATTCCCTGGCAGTAAATTCCATATCTTGACTGCCCTTACTGTAAATAATCACTACCTTTGCTGGTTGTGGAACTTCTTTTCCACTAACCTTAGAGGGTGACCAGTGTGCCCTGTGTACAGTCCTTGGGGTAAAAAGTTCCCATAAAAGTTCTCTGTATTGACCCTTAATGTATTTGTACATAATAATCATATCACCTCTTAGATACATCTTTTCTAAAGTAAACATGCATTAACATGGCTATCCTTTTATCATAACTTAATGAAATCCTTTATCAATTTTGTTGCCCTTTTCTGACCCCTTTCCAGTTCCAAAATGTCTTTTTTATAGAGCGTTGCCCAGAACTGTACTCCATATTCAAGATGAGGTCTTACCAATTATTTATATAGTAGCAAATTTACACTTACATCTATGCCCCTTTTCATGCACGTCAATACCTTTTTAGCCCTTGCAGCTGCTGCTTGACGTTCAGCACTATTGCTAAGTCTACTGCCTACAAGCACTCCCAAATCTTTTTCTATTATAGATTTCCATAAATTTATCTCATTTCATCTATAGATTGTTTGCTTATGTTTGATCCCTAAATGCATAACCTTACATTTATCTGTGTTAAACTTCATCTTCAATTTGGCCGCCCAATCCTCCAGTGTATTCAAGTACCTCTGTATAAAAGCTACATCTTGCTCTGATTTTATTACCTCTGCAAAAATAGAAACTTTGCTCTCTAAACCATCACCAAGTTCATTAATAAATATATTAAAGGAGGTGGCCATAGCACATAACCTTGTGGTACACCAATTAAAACTTTTCATCCCAAGTACAAATGTTGTTTCCTAGACCAAGTTCCCTTATTTTGTAAACCAACCTCTTGTGTGGCACTGTATCAAAGGCCATTGTAAAAGCTAAGTCGACTATATCTACTGTACTACCATGGTCTAAGTTTCCACTGACTTCCTTATAGAAACTAATTAAATTAGTTTGACATGATCTATCCATCACAAATCCATGCTAACTTCCACTAATAATCTTATTGCCCACCGGGTAATCCTGAGTACTATCCCTTAATATACCTTAC
Organism: Mixophyes fleayi; assembly: GCF_038048845.1. Lineage (NCBI taxonomy): Eukaryota > Metazoa > Chordata > Amphibia > Anura > Limnodynastidae > Mixophyes > Mixophyes fleayi. Next base: position 95,419,037 of record NC_134408.1, on the reverse strand, counting down.
AGTAATTTCCCCACTATTGATGTCAGGCTTACAGGTCTATATATCCTTGGTTGTGATCTCATTCTCTTTTTAAACAACGGCACTACATCTGCTATTCGCCAATCCAATACTGAGCCTGAGGAAATTGGATTTATGAAAATTATGAACTGCAGTTTAGCTCTTTCTGAGTTTAGCTTCATAAGAACCCTTGGGTGTATGGCATCTGGACCTGGAGCTTTATTTATCTTAATTTTAAACCCGTCTTACAGGCACTTCACCCCTACCTTAGGATTTTACACTTTTGATTAAGTCAGATTGATTCCCGAAGTAAATTATCTATCACTAAGATATATGTTTGGGCACCTCAGAGAATCTCTCACCTCTGTTCTTTCTGCCTGGCTAAGCCTAACTCCTCTGCATACACAAACTACACAGATATCTGTCTCTAGGCCTGGCTACTTTCAAAAGACCATTGACACTTGCCTAGGTCAGACTCAGTTCAGTTAACCAAATACACCTTGAAAGGTTACATAAAATATTCACAGTGTTATACTGTCACGAATACTCACCTCTCCTCGTTCCCCCGCCGCTCCGTCGGACCCGGAAGCCGCACTTCCGGGTTCGGCGGTCACGTTATTGCTACCTAGGGCGGTCACGTGATTATTACCCCAGGGCGGGGAATTCAAATGGGACACACTATGAAAATATAGCTCTGACACTTGGTGAGTGTCAGAGCAACTTACCTGTTCCTGGCTCCTGATTCCTGTGTCCTCCTCGTTCCTGCTTCCTATGTGCTTGATCTTCTGTGTACCGAACCTGCTTGCTGACCTCCCAGATTGCCTGTGCCCCTGACCCGGATTGCCTCACGCTCCTTTCTCTATACGTTTATCTGCCTTCCTGTGTACCGACCCAGCTAGCTGACCACCCTACTGTTCTGGTGACCCGTGTACCGATCCGGTTTGTTTGACTCCGAGACTGCTTCCTGATTCTGTCTTCATTGCCTGCCTGTGTACCGACCCGGCCTGTCCGACTACTCTCATCTTGCTCCTACTCCGCTGTACTACATCTTGGGGCAAACCTAAGGACCGCGACCTGCGACTCCTGGCAGCAAAGCCCAGCCCGCCTTGCGGCGGTTCTTGGTGAATACCGGGGAGATCGTTAGACTCCGCACCTCAGGTGAGCCAGCGTTAATCAAGATTAGTAGTGAATCCAGTAAATCCGTTACATATACATAGATTCAACAGAAAATAACAATCAGTCATTAGATATACTACATTTCGTCACACCTCCCCCTAATCAAGGGTATGGAGAACTGTGACCTGTTACTGTCTCTCCTGCCCATTCACCACTTCTGTTCCTTGGTGTGAGAGGCCATCTGCGTTTCTATGTTCTGCGTCCTTCCGGTGCTGAATGGTGAAGTTATATTGCTGCAAAATTAAGCTCCATCTTAACAGCTTCCCATTATCCCCAGAAACTCTATTCAGCGAGTTTAGAGGATTATTGTCTGTAATAATTGTGAAATCCCTCTGTAGCTTTTGAGTGTCCATACGATGACTAGGCACTCTTGTTCAATAGTAGCATACGCCACCTCCTGGGGGAGTAGTTTTCTACTTAGGAAAATGATGTGGTACTTCTCCCCCTGCGCTGTCACCTGGCTTAGGACAGCTTCTAGTCTATAGTTAGGTGCGTCGGTCTGTACTAAAACCTCCATTTGAAATATGGGGCCTGTAGCACAGGGGACTGAGCCAAAGCAGATGTCAAAGCTGTAAATGCATTTTCACAATCCTCTGTCCAATTAGCCACCTGTGGTAATTTCTTTTTTACTAAGTCAGTCAGAGGTTTGGCTAGGGTACTATAATGGGACCTGAATTTTCTATAATACCCAGCTGTACCTGAGAAATACATGACCTGCTTTTTCTTGGTAGGCATCAGCCACACCGTGATAGCCTCTATCTTGCCTGGCTCTCGGCGGAGAGTACATCCCCCTACAGGGTGCCTCAAGTACTGCACTTCACGCATGCCAAGCTGGCACTCTCTGGCTTGATAGTCGGATCTGCCTCTGTAATTCCGAACACACTATTTAGATCAGGTGCTCCTCCCAGGTCTGGCTGAACACTGCAATATCATTCAGGTAGGCAACTACATGTCCCTCCTGGCCCTCTAGCAGGTCATTGACCAGGCGCTGGAAGGACGCAGGGGCATTTTTCATTCCAAAAGGCATGGCCAAAAACTCAAACAGCCCAAATGGGGTGATAAATGCGGAGCTCTCACATGCCTCGGGTGACAATGGGAGTGATCTGCCAGTACCTCCTACTGAGATCCATAATGGCGATATAGTGTACCTGGACAAGCTGATCTAACAATTCATCTATCCTAGGCATAGAATAAGCATCAAACACTGTTGCGTCATTCAACCTTCTTTAGTCTGTACAGAACCAGGTGCCCCCACATTTCTTGGGAACTAGTACCACTGGGGGTTGGGAATCATTTTCCGATGACGGTAATACCGGCATCGGAGAAACCTACAAAAAAAACCGATCGTTAGAATACCTAAGAAAGTAAAATAATGACTTCAAAGAAAAATGACAGTTTACATAGCCGATCGATAGCGGAGCTGCTTACCCTACATCCCGAGTGCTGTAAATTCCGGCACTTGAAATTCACGTCCCTGCTCATAGCCGCAGTGATATCTTTGTATTTAAAGCGGCAATGCCAGGATCCCATCACTTCAATAATTCATTTACATGTTAGGGTCTTGGCATTGGCGCTTTAAATACAAATATATCACTGCGACTATCAGCAGTGACGTGAATTTCAAGTGCCGGAATTTACAGCACTCGGGATGTAGGGTAAGCAGCTCCGCTATCAGTCGGCTATGTAAACTCATTTTTCTTCGTTCATTATTAAGTCATTATTTTAGTTTCTTAGGCAGTCTAACAATGGTTTTTTTTTGCGGATTAATTTTAGTCGGTGTAGTGGTAGTCATTAATATGACTACCACCGACCACTGGGGCAGCCCAAGAACTGCGAGATTTTTGAATTACCCCTAGCTGAAGCATCTCATCTATCTCCCTTTTAATGGCCTGAAGCACTTCTTGGGAAGTATGATATGCTGGCTGTCTGAGGGGGGTCTGGTTGCCTGTGTCTACATGATGTGTGACTAAGTGTGTTTTTCCAGGTTTCCCTGTGAAATGAGACTGATAAGGTCTTAGTGTGTCAGCTAGCTGTCCTAATTGATAGACAGCTCTGCACTTCAGTGTGCATCTGCTAAGAACCTCCCCTCTCTATCAACAGCTGCCAAATCTACCAAGGGGTCAGAGTCCTAATCACTTTCAGGCAAGCTACACACAGCTAATACACAAGCTTCCCTGTCATTATAAGCTTTGAGCATGTTCATGTGATATACCTTCTGCCTCTTTTGGGCCCCATCTTTTGCCACTACATAATTGACATCATTAATGCGCTGTACTATGGTGTAGGGGCCCTTCCAGGCAGCCTGCAACTTGTTCTGCCGCAGAGGGATCAGAACCAGAACCTTTTGCCCCACCTCAAATATGCGTTCTCTCGCATTGTGGTCATACCACAGCTTCTGTTTTACCTGCGCAGCTTTCAGGTTGCTCTGTGCCATCCCCATTAAGGACTGCAAGTTTTCCCTGAAATGCACTACATATTGTACAAGTGACGTTTCTGGAGTGATCAATTTCCCTTCCCACTCTTCCCTAATCAAATCCAATGGACCCCCCACCCAGCACCCATGCAGGAGTTCAAAGGGTGAGAAGCCAGTGGATTCCTGCGGTACCTCGCGGTATGCAAAGAGGAGGTGCGGCAGGAAATTCTCTCAGTCTCTTCGCAGAGAAGAGACTGGGAGAGTCCTAAGCATTTGTTTTAGGGTGCCATTAAGGTGCTCACACAGCCCGTTGGCCTGCGGGTGATACGGGGAATTAATTAAATGATTCACCTGCATCTTCTTACAAAGACTCTCCATGAGGTTAGACATGAACAGGGTACCTTGATCAGTTAACATTTATTTTGGGAACCCCACCCTGGAGAAAATAGTTATAAGGACATCTGCTACTTTGCCTAAGCGAATGGAGGAAAGAGCTACGGCTTCTGGATACCTAGTAGCATAATCCACTACAGTCAGAATGTACTCTTTCCCTGTACTACTGGGAATGGCTAAGGGACCCACAATATCCACAGCAACCCGCTCAAAGGGTTCTGATATGAAGGGCAGGGGAATGAGAGGGGCCCTCCCATGTCACCAGACCTGGCACACATAGCATGAGCGACAGTACTTGGCTATGTGAGTCAGCATGCTTTGTTCTGATTCGAAAGTGGAACTTCTGAGTTCAGTGTTGCACACAGCAGGAGGCAGCTCATTCAAATCACTGCCTGAATCTTCAGCTCCTACAGTGAGGGAGGGGGGTGGAGGGAGATTAGTTTCTAGTGAACTTCCCTCCACACTCTCCGGGGTTAATGCACAGCTCCTCTGTGCTGCTGTCTGGATCACTACTGCCAATATATTTGATAAATTTTCACACTTTGAGACACCTTCAGAATTGGGTACATGTAAATTGACCTGCTTACCTAAAACATTAGCAGATATGGTATCACATTTAGGCACAATCTCACACATTTTGCCCTGATCAAATTCACAACCTAAGGGATGTAAAGGGTTAGTCTCTCCAACAAGAGCATTATCATCAAACACATTGACACATAAGCCCTCCCTCTGCATCACAGGTACCTGCAAATCTGCATGAGTATTCTCAGCAGCACATGAACTTTCATTACATATTTTTGCATTTATTCTATGCGGGTCAGCAGAGTTCACCTAAGGAAGAATAGAGTTAGTTTGCACCAGTGCACCAGAAATTACATCACTTTAATTTATATAAGCAGCGTGCATCCTTCCCAAATCAGTCCCCAACAATACCGTGGCAGGCAGATTATCTAGTACCCCAACGTCTAGCATTCCTCTGCCAGATCCCCAATCTATATACACTCTGGCTAGGGGTACAGCAGAATGTAGGCAACTCACTCCTCGCACAGCAATAGTCTTCCTGGGAATAATGTTCTCTGGGCTCACTAGAGCTGGATGTACAAGAGTCAGGTCTGCTCCAGAATCTAACAATCCAAATGCGACTTGGTGTCCTACCTTAACTGCTTGCAGATTGTCTTTGGGGCATTATCTGGGTCCTCCTGCACACAGGACGGCCAGCACTGGCTTTACTGCCGGGCCCCCCACAGGAAAAGGAGTGGTTTTCTTATTTTTGGGGCAATTGACACTGATGTGCCCCACTTCATCACATGTAAAACACCTGCGGCCAGTTACCAAAACAGGTTTTCGCCCCGCCCCCCCCCAAAAAAGTGCAGCAGCAGCTGGTTTGGTTAACAGGGAACTCAGGGGTGATCCTCCAGGTTGCCTCTGGTAACTCTGTACTTGTCGGTCAGGCTAGCAGCCGCTTGCGCCGTCTTAGGATCACGATCCACAAGCCATTCTCTCACCACAGCTGGGCACAGTGTGAGGAACTGCTCCTGGAAAATAAGATCCTTTATCTTATCATAGTCCAGCACCTGCAATCCCTCAATCCATTGATGCATCATGGAAGATAATTGCGCTAACAGTCCGACATAGGTATCAGAGGGACTGAGCCTTGAGTCTCTGAATTTCCGCCGGTAAGCCTCAGGAATTATGTTGACACTAAGTAATAAGTCTTTCTTAATTGCAAAATAATCGCTGTCCAGGTCCTGGGGAAGGTCTGCAAATGCTGCCAAAGCTTTCCCTCTCAGTCTAGGGGTTGAATAGCTGGCCAACTCACTGGAGTCCAGCTCAAACTGTTGCAAAGTCCTTTCAAATCCCCTCAAGAACGAATCAATGTTGCCGTCTTTTTCCAACACAGGAAATTGGTCGTGCCTGGGTTTTTTCTTACCCGGACCTCGATCTGCCGACTGGCCATTGAGCCTGGCTAGCTCTAACTGGTATTCGCGTTCGGCTTGACGTTCAGCAGCCTCCCTGTCTGCTGCAGCGCGAAGTTCAGCAGCCTCCCTGTCTGCTCGGCGTTCAGCAGCCTCCCGTTCTGCAGCAGCGTGGCATTCAGCAGCCTTCTGCTCTGCAGCAGCGCGGCGTTCAGCATCCTCTTGAAGTTGGTGGATCAGCTGCAGCGATGTTACATGATCAGTATCCTTCAGCTGTTTGAGGGCAGCATGCATGTAACTGTCCAGGGTAGTTTCCTCACTTGGTTCAACAGGTATTTGTGGTTATGTCCAGTGTTAACTGCTCTCCTGAAGCAGAGATGCTTTCTCCCTGGCCTCCCCCGGCACTTAGCTTCTGATCAAAATCCACAAGCTCTTGAATCAGTTGCTCTCGGTTCCTGACGGGGACGACAGCAAGTCCTCTTTCGGCACACAAAGCCAAAAGCTCATCCCTTTTCATCTGCTTATAGTCAGTGGTCATCCTGGACCTCACACTTCCACCAAATAAAAGATAGAAAAGAAAAACAAGAAAGAAAAGGGGAGGGGCAGAAACAATATATGCAGTATGCAGTATAAATTTTGTAAGCCTTGAGCGTAATCTTCGGTCAATTAGGATGTTGACTCACTTTAGAATAACGCACCACTAATTGACTTAAGTTCTTATGATATAAAGAAAAATATTATCAATCCCATCAAGCTGCCAACCAGTTTGTCACGAACGCCCTGCCTGTCCCAGATACAGCAATCTGAACAGCTGGCCGTGAATGGTGTTACCTTAGTTAATTAACAATGAATACACCTTTTCTTCCACCACAAAGGATTTATTAACCAAATACACTTTGAAAGGTTACATAAAATATTCACAGTGGTATACATAGATTCAATAGAAAATAACAATTGGTCATTAGATATACTACATTTCATCACAGTTGTATAGAAAGCTTCAAATCCGTTCCTGGTTATTGGAACTTGTCTCTCCTTCTGATGTTAATAACTAAATTAGGGGTTAGTGTATGGCTTACTGCTTTCTAATATTGGACTGTCCATTTAACTGGTGATTGAGTCTCAACGTTTCTTCATAGACATTATTACTGACCTATTAACTGTGTTTTACAGACGTATACAGTTTAGATGTAAAACATCGACATAATTTTTTACTGCAGTTGACACTGTTGTTTCATTACACAGATATCTCATTATTTTACAAAGTAAAGCACTTCCAACAAATACGTGTGATTCTAGAGTCTAGAGCATCACTCAGTGAGGGATTATATTTATAATTGTGCCCCACATGTAGATAAGGCAAAACATTAGTTATATAAGGTCTAGTGTGATTAACGAATGACTCTAAGTTTTAAAAATTGTGATTGAAATTCTTGTAGGTCGAATTCTGCTCAGGGCAGGTGTTTTAAGTAAACTATGTTTGATATACTGGTTCTTTGTCCTGTCTGTATTATACAGATCCGGTTGGTAGAAGTTGACCGTGGGGGTGTTCTACAAACTATTAGCATTCTTGTTACCATTATTGAGACCTATTATATTCCCAGATTTAATGTGTTACGGGTGGTGAATGTCATGACTTGAGCGTGGACAGTTCTCAGCATGACCTAAGTGTGTAGGGCCCTTTGCTGAAATACGTCTAATGGGCGGTGTGTTAGATAGATTGTCCCATATAGTGTTGGTGGGCTAGTTGTTGGTGAGGTGGAGCCATTGTAGCTGAATGGTTTGGGGATGAGGCCGCACTCTCATCTGTGTTATAATTGATGGACGTGGGAACTCAGCACTGTTTTCCAATTTCTCCTGATCATCTTGGTCATTTTATTTGCAGCCATGGAGTACTTTGTTATGAAATATACATCCTTTGTAGGTTCCTGTTCTGCTTTCTTGTCTCTGTATGTAAGTAATTCCCTTCTATCTATGTTCCTAACTTTTTCAAATGCCTCTTCTACAGTATCTCTGTTGTTTGATTTCTCTAGGAATTTGGATTGTAACTCTGTCACTCACCGGACCGTGAGTGCCTCTGCGCTGGTGCGTGGTTCTCTAGCCTTCCTGCCGTCGCCTGTCCTGAGCCGCGGTCGTCCGCCATCTTGATGGACTGTGCATGCGCAGCATCCAAGAACTTATGACCTTTTGCTTTTAACCTAATTGGTGGATCAGGCACCTCTCCCTATTTAAGGCACCTGTGCTCATTACATCGTTGCCTGATCTTGAGTCTCATTCCCTGTGAGTCTCTGAAGGTGTCTCCTGTGTACTGCTAGTGTCTTCAGTTTCCTGCTGATTACCTGCTCTACTCATCGGTGGTTTCCATACCCGCTATTACTCCTGTGTCCTGCTCGTGTCTCCAGCTTCCTGCTGATTACCTGCTCTACTCGTCGGTGGATCCCTTACCCGCTAACTACTCCTGTATCCTGCTCATGTCCTCAGTTGTCTGCTGGATCACCTGCTCCGCTCATCAGCGGTTCTCATACACGCTACTGACTCCTGCATCCTGCTCGTGTTCTCAGCTGCCTGTTGGATTATCTACTCTGCTCACCTGCAGCTCCCATACCCGCTACAGCAGTTCAACGCTCCAGCTGTGTCTTCATATTCTAGTGGACAAGCTTTTCTACTCATCAGCGGTATGCTCACTTGTTATTGACTATCCACTGTTACTTTGCATATCCGCTTAGGACAAGCTCCTCTTCTCACACAGCGGTATCCATACCCGCTATAGACTTTGGCTGATACTCTGCCTATCCGCTTGATACAAGCCTCTCTACTGAGCAGTGGTATACATATCACCATAGACTATTAGCGATAACGCTGCCTACCCGTTTGGAGAAGTTCCTCTGTGCTCTCATTGTCCTCATTCAGTTATTGACTCTTTCCCTGTATTCACTTATCAGCACCAGTACAAGTCCTCACTTACTAGCAGTGGTACAACTTGCTGTACGCAGACCACTGACTACCCGCTACCTACCTGCACCTGGACAAGTCTTCTCATCACAGCAGTGGTACAACTTGCTATACGCAGACCACTGACTTCCCCGCTACCTACCTGCACCTGGACAAGTCTTCTCATCACAGCAGTGGTACAACTTGCTATACGCAGACCACTGACTTCCCCGCTACCTACCTGCACCTGGACAAGTCTTCTCATCACAGCAGTGGTACAACTTGCTATACGCAGACCACTGACTACCCGTTACCTTCCTTCACCTGTGCACGTCCACTCTGGTCTCCGTGGTTAAACCTGCCTTTCCACTATAGCTGCAAGTCGCTGACTCATCTACCTATATAGCTGCAAGTCGCTGACTCATCTACCTATATTGCTGCAAGTCACTGACTATTCATCTGCTTCATTGGCATCCTCACTCCATCTGCTGTTACATATGTTCCACTATTCACCCTACTGCCAGAGGACCGCTGTGCAAATTCCGCCCCTCTGGTAAGCAAAGTCATCTGGTGAAATCCTGGGCAGAACTCCTAGTGCCCGTGACAGTAAGATCAGGCCATGACAGACCCAGGATAGGAACCAACAGCTAAAGAGATGCTGCAGTACCTTGTTACTCAAATTGAACAACAAGATGTTCGACAGCAACAGTTGTTTCAATGTTATCAGGCTCTAGCCTCCCGAGGGATCCCTGAGCAAAATGTAGCAGCAACTGTTGACCCTCCAGTACCTCCGTCTTCTTCCCCAGTGCCATCCCAGGTGTCTACCGCTTCCACGCTACACCTGCCTACTCCTTCTGAGTATGATGGAGACCCCAAAACCTGCAGGGGATTTCTTAACCAATGTTCCATTAATTTTGAACTTCAACCTCATAACTTTTCTACTCATCGTTCCAAAGTGGCCTATCTGATCTCTTTGTTTTCCGGACAGGCTCTCGCATGGGCCTCCTTTCTGTGGGAAAGAAATGACCCCTTACTGGAAGATAGTGCCATGTTTATTTCCACGTGTTATCTCTGCAGCTTCCAGTATTCTCCGACTACGCCAAGGATCTCGGTTTGTAGCTCAGTACGTCATCCAATTTCGGATCCTTGCCTCCGAGCTCCAGTGGAACACTGAGGCGCTGATAGCCGCCTTCTGGCAGGGGCTTGCCGACAAGATCAAAGACGCACTAACCTCACAACAGTTACCCTCCTCCTTGGATGATTTGATTTCTCTATGCCATCGTGTAGACATGAGGTTTCATGAGAGAGATTCCGAAAGAGTAACTTCCTCCAAAGCGCCTGTTCGCTCAGCATCCCAAGTTCGTCATCTTCCACCTCCAGTAGAACCCATGGAGGTAGGACGCTCTAAACTAACATCTGAAGAGAGGGAGCTGACTCTACTCACATGCTGAACTCGCCCTAGGAAGTCGGGAAATGCCAGGCCCTAACCAGTTCTGGAGAGGTAAGGTTAGGGTCCCTGGAGTCCTCTCCAACTTCTATGGATGCTAAAATCTGTGCTTTTGATGTTACCGTTTCCTTTGCTACCAACTTGTTTTTGTCTCAAGCACTTCTAGATTCTGGAGCTGCTGGAAACTTTATCTCTAGTTCTCTAGTGAATCAATGGTCCCTACCAGTGATTCCTTTAAAAGCACCTATAGCTGTCACTGCTATCGATGGTTCACGCATAAATAATGGACTTATCACTCAATGTACGGCTCCATTGACCCTTCAAATCGGAGCTTTACACCAGGAGAAAATTTCCTTGCTGGTCCTTCCTGTTACCACCAGTCCCATTGTACTTGGCCTTCCATGGCTTCAACTTCATTCACCTCAGATTGACTGGAACACTCCTCAAGTCATTTCCTGGGGTCCGGATTGTCATCATAGATGTTTGTCTCAAGTCGTTCCTCTCAAAGTAAATAAGTCTTCCATTACACCCTGTCCACCGGGCCTTCCTCCACAGTATGCTTCCTTCTCGCATGTGTTCGATAAGATCCAGTCCGAACGCCTTCCTCCTCATCGGGCGTGGGATTGTCCGATTGACTTGCAACCTGGCAAGAATCCTCCTAGGGGTCGTGTGTATTCACTTTCGTTACCAGAGACTCAAGCAACATCTGAGTATATCAAGAAGAACCTCCAGCGAGGATTTATCCGACCTTCCACTTCTCCCGCTGGAGCGGGGTTCTTTTTTGTGAAGAAAAAGGATGGATCATTACGCCCCTGTATAGATTATCGTGGTCTCAACGCCATTACCATCAAAAATCGGTACCCTATTCCACTAATTGCCGAACTCTTTGATCGCATTAAAGGAACCCGGATATTCACCAAACTTGATCTTCGAGGCGCTTACAACTTAATCCGGATCAAGTCTGGAGACAAATGGAAGACAGCTTTTAATACCAGGGATGGCCATTATGAATATCTAGTTATGCCCTTCGGGTTGTGTAACGCCCCCGCTGTCTTCCAGGGTTTCGTGAATGAGATCTTCCGGGACTTGTTATATGTCTGTGTTGTCGTCTATCTGGACGACATATTAATCTTTTCTCAGGATCTGCCCACTCATCATCAACATGTGGCAGAGGTCCTTTCCAGACTCCGCAGAAACTCCTTATTCTGCAAGTTAGAAAAATGTTCCTTAGAATTATCCCAGATTCCATTCCTGGGATACATTGTGTCCGGTGTTGGTCTCAAGATGGATCCTGAAAAGGTGAATGCTGTATTACGCTGGCCCCAGCCAACTACTCTCAGAGCAATTCAAAGTTTTTTAGGTTTTGCAAACTACTACAGATGTTTTATTCAAGGTTTTTCTTCCATCGCTTCTCCTATAGTGGCTCTGACCCGGAAGGGAGCTAACACTAAACAATGGTCCTCCGAGGCCCTTCAAGCTTTCCAGTTCCTCAAGAAGTCCTTCTCTTCCGCTCCTGTTCTTCAACAGCCTGACGTGACCCTTCCTTTCTTTTTGGAAGTTGACGCCTCTAATGTTGGCCTAGGGGGCCATACTATCTCAAAGGTCGGAGCAACAAAAATTCCATCCTTGTGCCTTCTACTCTCGAGGTCTTCTACCTGCGGAGAGAAATTACACTATCGGGGACAAGGAGTTGCTGGCCATAAAAGCAGCATTAGAGGAGTGGAGATATCTGCTGGAAGGAGTTCGTCATCCTGTAACTATTTTTACGGATCACAAAAATCTGTTATACTTACACTCAGCCCAATGTTTGAATCCTCGTCAAGCAAGATGGTCACTTTTCTTTTCCCGTTTTGAGCTCATCATAACCTTTAAACCAGCTTCCAAGAATAGGAAAGCAGACGCATTATCTCGGGCGTTTGAGGCGTCCTCAGACGTTGATGATTGTCCTAATCATCCTATATTGGATCCCAAATGTGTGACTCTGGCCACTTCTTCCACCAAGGTGCTACCATTTGGGAGAACACTCGTGCCTCCATCTCTTCGGAGAAAAATATTATCGTGGTATCATTCCTCACGCTTTTCTGGATATTCGGGTGAACGCAAGATGTTAGAAGTCCTTTCTCGAAGCTACTGGTGGCCCTCTATGAGGAGAGATGTCAAAGAATTTGTGTCCACGTGTGAGGTGTGTTCCCAGTTTAAGACCCCCCACAGAACACCAGCGGGATTACTTCAACGACTACCCATTCCTTCCAAACCTTGGACCCATATTAGTATGGACTTTGTCACCGATCTTCCTCCTAGTAAGAAGTGCAATACCATCTGGGTAGTAGTGGATAGATTTTCGAAAATGGCACATTTTATTCCTTTGACCAGTTTACCTTCCTCATCTACTCTGGCTGATCATTTTATCAAGGAGATCTTCCGAATTCATGGATGTCCATCTGAGATTGTTTCGGATAGAGGAGTGCAATTTGTCTCCAGATTCTGGCGAGTCCTTTGCAAGACCTTGGGTATCCGATTGTCACTATCATCCTCCTACCATCCTCAATCAAATGGACAGACCGAGAGAGTCAACCAAGATCTCGAGACTTTCATAAGGATGTTTTCTTCAGCCAACCAAGACAACTGGGTAGATTTACTTCCATGGGCTGAATTCGCCCATAACAACATGTATCACCAATCATCTTCAAAAAGCCCATTCTTTGTGGTATACGGTCACCATCCGTCTTTCCCAGAATTTCCTGCCCTCCCTCCCACCCAAGTTCCTGCAGTGGAGAATGTTTGTCAGAGCTTCAAAAATATCTGGTCTCAGGTTAAATCCTGCCTGAAGAAAACATCTGCCAGATACAAGTGTTTTGCTGATAAAAAGAGGCGAGCTATTCCACCACTTAAAATTGGAGACCGCGTATGGCTTTCTACCAAAAATATTCGCTTGAAGGTTCCGTCCATGAAGTTTGCTCCCCGTTTCATTGGTCCATATAAAATCACTCAGGTGATAAATCCGGTGTGCTTCAAACTACTATTACCTAAGAACCTTCGTATCTCCAACGCCTTCCATGTGTCATTACTCAAGCCTCTTATCATCAACCGTTTCTCTGTTCCTCCTTCAGCACCTCGGCCAGTACAAGTTCATCAAGAGGAGGAGTTTGAGATTACTCATATTTTAGATGCTAAAATTTCGCGAGGAGTTCTTCGCTTCCTCGTGCATTGGAAGGGCTTTGGCCCAGAAGAGCGTTCTTGGATCCGCGCAGATGATCTCAACGCTCCAGCTCTTTTAAAAAGATTCTACTCCAAGTATCCGGGCAAACCCGGCTCCAAATGTTCTGTGCCGTCCTTTAAAAGGGGGGGTACTGTCACTCACCGGACCGTGAGTGCCTCTGCGCTGGTGCGTGGTTCTCTAGACTTCCTGCCGGCGCCTGTCCTGAGCAGTGGTCGTCCACCATCTTGATGGACTGTGCATGCGCAGCATCCAAGAACTTATGACCTTTTGCTTTTAACCTAATTGGTGGATCAGGCACCTCTCCCTATTTAAGGCACCTGTGCTCATTACATCGTTGCCTGATCTTGAGTCTCATTCCCTGTGAGTCTCTGAAGGTGTCTCCTGTGTACTGCTAGTGTCTTCAGTTTCCTGCTGATTACCTGCTCTACTCATCGGTAGTTTCCATACCCGCTATTACTCCTGTTTCCTGCTCGTGTCTCCAGTTTCCTGCTGATTACCTGCTCTACTCGTCGGTGGATCCCTTACCCGCTAACTACTCCTGTATCCTGCTCATGTCCTCAGTTGTCTGCTGGATCACCTGCTCCGCTCATCAGCGGTTCTCATACCCGCTACTGACTCCTGCATCCTGCTCGTGTTCTCAGCTGCCTGTTGGATTATCTACTCTGCTCACCTGAAGCTCCCATACCCGCTACAGCCGTTCAACGCTCCTACTGTGTCTTCATATTCTCGTGGACAAGCTTCTCTACTCATCAGCGGTATGCTCACTCGTTATTGACTATCCACTGTTACTTTGCATATCCGCTTAGGACAAGCTCCTCTTCTCAAACAGCGGTATCCATACCCGCTATAGACTTTGGCTGATACTCTGCCTATCCGCTTGATACAAGCCTCTCTACTGAGCAGTGGTATACATATCACCATAGACTATTAGCGATAACGCTGCCTACCCGTTTGGAGAAGTTCCTCTGTGCTCTCATTGTCCTCATTCAGTTATTGACTCTTTCCCTGTATTCACTTATCAGCACCAGTACAAGTCCTCACTTACTAGCAGTGGTACAACTTGCTGTATGCAGACCACTGACTACCCGCTACCTACCTGTACCTGGACAAGTCTTCTCACCTCAGCAGTGGTACAACTTGCTATACGCAGACCACTGACTTCCCCGTTACCTACCTGCACCTGGACAAGTCTTCTCATCACAGCAGTGGTACAACTTGCTATATGCAGACCACTGACTACCCGTTACCTTCCTTCACCTGTGCACGTCCATTCTGGTCTCCGTGGTTAAACCTGCCTTTCCACTATAGCTGCAAGTCGCTGACTCATCTACCTATATAGCTGCAAGTCGCTGACTCATCTACCTATATCGCTGCAAGTCACTGACTATTCATCTGCTTCATTGGCATCCTCACTCCATCTGCTGTTATATACGTTCCACTATTCACCCTACTGCCAGAGGACCGCTGTGCAAACTCCGCCCCTCTGGTAAGCAAAGTCATCTGGTGAAATCCTGGGCAGAACTCCTAGTGCCTGTGTCAAACTCTCTGCCTTGTTTTTCATAGTCTGAGATATTTGTACAGTTCTTTCGTATTCAGGTTAATTTACCTAGTGGGATGTTTGAAAGCCAATTGGGATGGGGGTGACTTGTTGCTAGTATATTGCTATTTACATCTACTTTTTTTCTGAACATTTTTTGTAACTATGGTATTATTTTGTATGGATATGGCAAGATCCAAAAACTCAATGTGCTGTTTACTCGTTTGTGATGTAAATGTTATATTACTATTGTTGTCATTTAGGTATTCTAGAAATGTGGTGAGGTGTCTATGTACCTCTTCCAGAGCACCAGATTGGCTGTAAAATAACAGGCATGGTGTATGATGTTCCAACCCTTTAATCTACTCCATACCTGAACTGCACTTTTCAGCCATGTTGTTATCAGGAAGTATCAGTGAGGTAGCTATAACATCTCCTTGGAAAAGTACTTCAGGGGTTAAATTCCACCTCCACAGGGAACACTCAGGTATTAAGTGAATTAATATATCATTGTTATTTCGGTTTTCTCCCCATTGTCCACTTGTGAGCTCTACAGCCAGCCAGGAGCTAGACCCAGTAAGGGTCACCTGATTGAAGACACCGGGAAAGGTAGGGGAGGGGGGCTGGATAGTGTAAGCAGCCCACCAATCAAGACCTTTTGTAACTTCACTGGGCAGTCAGATCCCAAAGGGGGATTAGGAGGTGATAAAAGAGGCTACCCGGGAAGCTGGACACTTGTGTGATTAACTTTTGGCCAAGAGGTGATGCTCTGCCAGAGAGTTGTTGTGGAACATATCTCACTGGATTTATTTGAACTGATTTCCTGACTTGTTGGACCTGCTACCGTTAAGGGGACTGTGCTGTACCTATCTGACTGGATTTATTTAAACTAATTTCCTCACTTGTTGAACCTGCTATTGTTACGGGGCCGTGCTGTATTTAATCCTGTTCTGCAGAATAAATCATCCTTCTATTTTTCCTCTAATACCGTGTCTCAGTGATTTGGGAACCACGTATCTTCACATTCGCACTGAGATCATCCCTTTCCTAAATGTGGTCTGCCTCCCACTTAGCCATAAAGAGATTTGAGTAGCTTGGTCCGAATCTGGTGCCCATTGCAGTCCATCATGTTTGTAGGTAGTATTGGTTCTCAAACCAGGTGTAGTTGTGTTTGAGAATGAATTTGATCCCCTTAAGTATGTGTGTGATTTTGTCCTGGTTTAGAAGTCCTTCTTCCTCAAAAAACATTCTACACTGTTCATTCTGATGGTATGGTCAATGATTGTGTATAGAGATTGGACATCGCTGGATGCCAGCGACATCTCTTCTGTCCATGCTGTGTTCTGTAAAGCTTGTATTGCCTGGGTGGTGTCTTTAAGGTACGATTTCTGATTCTTAATGTAGCCTTGTAAAAGTAATAGAGGTATTGTGATAAGTTGGAGGTGAGTGAGCCTTTGCCAGATATGAAGGTTGTACCTGGAGAGGTGATGGGGTCCTTGTGTAATTTCGGCAAGCAGTAGAAGGCTGCTATTATGGGAGGTTGTGTTTTAAGGACTTCATATTTTTGGGTTTAAGGATCCCAGTTTCCTTGCCCAAATCTAGTAGATCAATCAGTTCTTTTTGAAACATGGGTGTTGGGTCTTTCTTCAATTTGCTGTGGGTGGTTGTATCATTTAGGATTCTTTGTGTGTGATCTCTGTTTGCTTCACACCTTTAAGGTAATTATAAACCCCTCACACCACGAAGGGGTCTACATAGCACGGGACTATCACTGTCAACATCCTGACAGCGCAACCAGCAATCAAGCTGTCGGACAGACGCTGACCATACATCTGCATTGAATGTCTGCTTTTGTGGATCACAAGCAGGATTGGGACTGATGTGTATTACCATTTTTGATGACTATTATCACTTTGTATTCTACATAATATAGGTTATATGCACTCATGTTTACTTCAAGGTTATTAACCTAGATTACACCACTTCATATTGGGAGTAATCTACACACTAACCTACGATCACCACTGTGTTTAACAAGCACACAGACCCACACCACACCATACCAACCACGCACTATATATCTGACTGTAATCTAGAACGCTGAGTGTAATACCCAATAAATATAGTATGCTTTCTAAACCTAGAAAAAGTATTTGTTTAATTGTGTTTAATACAGGGAGATGAATTTGCAATTAAATAGACCAAAAAAATGAAACTGCAAATTCCGCTATAGCGGTCAAATCCAAATCGAATCTGCCTAAAAATGAAAAACAATAAACAATTTTGAGGCCCTCAAACTGGCCAAACGCCATTCCATGTCAAACAGGTTTGAATAGTATCTGTACTGAACATGGCTTTATTCTGTTCCTCTGTACAGACTGTGACCAATTGTAAAGGTTTCTAACTATCTAGGTAGAGAGGTGAAATTCCTCTTTAAAGATTACCTGTTACCTACTCACAGCGGAGTCAGCAATTTTGTTGGCAGAATCAAAATTGATGTGATGGCAGAAGGTCAAATCAATCAAAACAGTTGCTTTTGAAATTTTAATGAAGTGTCTGAGTGATATCCCTGGTTCCTATTGAACTGTAGGCTGCAAGCTAATGAATATGTGTCCATCCAGGGCTATGCACCCTTCTGCTTTGCAGAAGGGTGCATAGCCATTCTCACTCTGCAAAAACACTTCAATTTTCACTACCTCTGAGCTGTGGTCATGTACTATACATTTAATGGGACATATTTTACACATTCATTAATAAAAATATGATTGGTTTAATATATATTGTGACAGAATCAAGGGTGAAGTGTATTGTAACAGGTATGTTTCACCTAAATTTCTAACATACTCCTTTTAAAACCCCTAGGAGAATGCGTGTTTGTAGTAGCTGTGAGCTGTTGCAAGACTAAAGGCTTGTGGAAAAGTTGGAAAGGGTCCTGGGGTTTATGGATGGAAAGAGTAGGGTGAGTTCCATTCATTAGGCCTGTAGCCGTGTCTTTCAAGTGAACTGCTGACTGAGGCTGGTGAGTCTCAATGACTCTCGGTGAGAGGAAACCTTGCTACTTTGCCTGTGACTGAACCATAATGCACTGTTTATGTTTTGCTTTAGTTTGGTAGTCAGACTTGACATATGTTTAGTTAGAGCCGGATAGAAAGGTCTTTATCTTGAAGTTATCTTTTATTTTTGTTGCTTAATAAAACTGGCTGAGGCTAGTCGTACTAACATCCCTGGGCTTGTGTGACATCATTGCTGGTGTTTACCTCCATCTACCCCAGGAGATGGTATCTGATCCCCTCACACGGTCACAACTTGGTGGAGAATTAGCTTACAAGATCTGTGCACATTAAGAACAGCAGCTTTAAGAAACCTCCTGGAAACAGGTTTTTGTATGTTTGGAAATGTAAAGGGACAGACACAGTGGAAAAGGGACTTGCATTTGATCTGTTAAATGGGAAAAATCTTATGAACCCTAATGTAAGTCATCGTCAGCTGATCAAAGAAGCTAAACATCTGCCAATTTCCCGGCACCAAAAGGTAACATGGAGGATGCAATTGAAGTGCTGTCAGAAACTTCCAGGCAACAACAGCTAGCCCTTCAGGAGTCCTGGGGGCCGCAACAGCTAGACATTGAGGAGTGCCGGAGGCAACAGCACCAAGACCACCAAGCTCTAAAGGAGGTGGTGAAAGCTTTCACAGCCTTATCTAAAAAGGCTTCCACAGAGGACACGACTAGCACCAACTCTATACGGGCTAGTCATTCCAAAGATGACTGAGGGAGATGATGTGGAACCATATTTACTTTTGAAAGAACCGCAGAGCGTGAGGAGTGGCTCAAAACCAGTGGGCTGGCCTGTTAAATGGGGAGCCTCAAAAGCCTATTTTGACCTGAGTGCTGCAGACGCTAAGGACTATGAAAAATTAAAAACTGAAATATTAACTCACCTGGGATTCACACTGTCAGTTTGAACGCAACGAGTGTACCGCTGGGTTTACTCCCTGGACAAGCTGCCTTGCTCACAGATGCATGACCTCATCCACTTGACCAGGAAGTGGTTATAGCCCTAGACTTTGTCAGGTGCCGCCCCGCTGCCTCCTCGGGACGGCCGCCTGCGTCACTGCCCAGCGTGTCTGGTTGCCAGGCAACCAGACGCGGAAGTTCCGGCCGCCCGACGCGGCCTTCTGCGCATGTGCGTCCCATTGCTAGGCAATTGGATAATCGCGGCGGCAGCTGAGAGCAGCGCTGCCGCCCACTACATTCTATTGGCTCCCTGGTCTTGAAAAGGCACTTCCTGTCACTACACCTGTGCCAGAGTATCAGGTCTTCCTGCCTCCAGCGTATCCTGTGTTACCATTTTCTGCATAATTCCTGACCTTCCTCGTTTGCCTGTGACCTTTCTGTCCCGGACCGTTTTGACTACCCCTTTTGGATCTCCCCTTGTACTGCGCTTCCTGAACGTTACCGACCCGGCTTGCCTCACCATCCCTCTGGATATCCCTGTGTACCTCTGACTACCAGAATGTTACCGACCCGGACTGTCTGACACCTCTCTTGTATCTCGCTGTTGACTCGTGGAAGGACCACGACCTGCGTGTTCCTGCAGTGGAGTCTATACCTCCTTGCGGGGGTCCCTTGTGAATATCAGGGGCACGTTAGATTCCGCACCTTCCTCTGAGTTGCGCCAATAGCAGGTACACAATATAGTTGTGACAGACTTTGACTGGCCCACAGATGGTGGAACGATAGAAAGAGAACGAGTGCATGTTTTCAGCCAGGTAGGAATACCTAAAGAAATTTTGGCTGACCAGGGCACCCCCTGTATTTCTAGAATAATGAAAGAAAAGTGTAAATTGTTTAAAGTCACACGTCTCAGGAACTCAGTTCATCATCCCCAGACTGATGGTTTGGTGGAAAGGTTTAACAAAACCTTAAAAAATATACTGAAAAAAAGTTGTAGATAGAGATGGGAAAAACTGGGACTATTTGTTGCCATATTTGTTACTGCCCATCAGAGAAGTCCCTCAGTCTTCTACAGGGTTCTGCCCATTTGATCTATTATATGGGAGACACCCTAAAGGATTGCTGGACATGGCAAAAGAAACGTGGGCAACCCACGCTGTATAAAAGTGTTGTTGAACACATTTCTCAAATGCAGGTCCGGATTGCTGCAGTAATACCCATTGTCAGGGAACATATGGAACAGGCCCAAAACGCTCAGCAGAAGGTGTATAATAGGAACACCCGTGTTCGTACATTTCCTCCGGGGGACAGAGTTCTGATTCTGGTACCGCCATAATAAGTCCTGCCATTTGGGTTACATGGGACCCAGCAACCTTTCAGCGTGCAATGTTTAAGTTGTTAAGACCCCATAGACAATATGCAGTGGCCTATCTATATGATGCTGTGATCCACAGTCCAGATTGGGACACTCATTTAGATAAAGTACAAGCAGTGCTGGACTCACTTAGAAAGACAGGGCTTACTGCCAACACGAAGAAGTGCTACCTGGTGATGGAAGAAGTTAGGTACTTAAGCTCTACCACAGGAAGAGGTTTGGATAAGCCCCAGTTAAATAAAATTGAAGCTATCCAAAAGTAACACCATCCTCTGAATAAAAAGCAAGTGAGAGCATTTTTGGGGATCACAGGGTATTACCCCTAATTTTCCCTAATTTTGCCACTACAGCGGTCCTATTTTCAGACCTTACAAAGGGAAAGCGATCTACTATGATAAAGTGGAACCCTGAGGCAGAGGTAGCGTTTCTGGCATTAAAAGCAGTGTTATCTATGCAGCCTGTGTTAATAACTCCAGATTTCTCAAAAGAGCTTGTGGTGCAGACAGATGCCTTAGACATTGGGGTAGGTGCTGTGTTGTCCCAAACCAGAAATAGGGAAGAGCGCCCAATAGTATACCTGAGTAGTAAGCTCAATCCGCATGAAAGGAGGTACACCATTGTAGAAAAGGAAGCGTTGGCTGTCAACTGGCTGTTGGACACTCTGAGGTATTACCTATTAGGTAGACATTTTAAACTTGTGACAGATCATGCCCCGCTTAAAGTGGATTTCTACAAATAAAATCCAAAATACCCGGGTTACCAGATGGTTTCTTGCCCTACAGGAGTTTAGGTTTACAGTGCAACATTGACCCGGTGTCACGGGTTTCCTACTTAGGGATAATAAGTGTTCCGGCCCCTAGGTCTAAACAGGGGAGGAGGATGTGTGACAGAATAAAGGGTGAAGTGTATTGTAACAGGTATGTTTCACCTAGATTTCTAACATACTGCTTTTAAAACCCCAGGAGAATGTGTGTTTGTAGTAGCTGTGAACTGCTGCAAGACTAAAGGCTTGTGGAAAAGCCAGAAAGGGCCCTAGGGTTTATGGATGGAAAGAGTAGGGTGAGTTCCATTCATTAGGCCTGTAGCCGTGTCTTTCAAGTGAACTGCTGACTGAGGCTGGTGAGTCTCAGTGAGTCTCGGTGAGAGGAAACCTTGCTACTTTGCCTGTGACTGAACCATAATGCACTGTTTATGTTTTGCTTTAGTTTGGTAGACTCGGCTGGGGGGGGGGGGTCTGGTGCTCAATGCATTGGTGGTCAGTGGTTAGCAACAGGCAGCCAATCGCTAGGCTGCCTGTTGCTGTGCAGCAGATAGGAAGCAGGACGTCTTCACTTCCTGTCTACAGGTAAGTGAGGGGGGGAAAGAGTATGGTGGGTTCCATCCATTAGGCCTGTAGCTGGGTATTTCAGGTGACCTGCTAACCTGCTGCTAATTAGGACGTGCACCTGAGCAGTGCAGGTAAAAAGCTGCTTCTCAGCACAGTCTCTCTCTCTAGGGACTGAAGCTGGTGAGTCTCAGTGAGAGGGAATCTTGCTACTTTGCCTGTGACTGAACCATACTGCACTGTTTATGTTTTGCTTTAGTTTGATAGTCAGACTTGACTTATGTTTCGTTAGAGCCGGATGGCAAGGTCTTTATTTTGAAGTTATCTTTTATTTTTGTTGCTTAATAAAACTGGCTGAGGCTAGTTGTACTAACATCGCTGGACTTGTGTGACATCATTGCTGGTGTTTACCTCCCTCTATCCCAGGAGATGGTATCTGATCCCCTCACGCGGTCACTATATATATATATTTACTTGTTCTTAATGTGTACTGTGCATACAATGTATTTTATAGTCTATCTTACTTGCATAGACATGTTTTGTTATAGCTAGTGACAGGCATATGTGTACTTTTCCAAGCAAAGTCTATGCCGTGTCAGTCATCACTATCAGTCGACACTTACATCTGCCCTTCTGCCCTTACACAAGCCTTGAAATGTGTGAAACCAAGAGTACTTACAACTAAAGTATATATAAAAATGTTAATTATAACTAGAGATGGGCGGGTCCGGTTCTCCGAGAACCGAACCCACCCGAACTTTGGGTATCCGAGTACCGAGCTGAGCAGCTCGGTACTCTCCCGCCCATTCCGAATCCAAATCGAGGCCGAACGTCATTGTGACGTCGTCGGATCTCGGGACTCGGTTCTCGCGATACTTCAACTTTATAAATACACGCCTCCACAGCAATCCATCGCCATTTGACAGAGGGAGAGAGCAGGGTGTAGTCATAGGCTAATTAGAGCAGGGACAGAGAATACCATATTGTTCTTGCAATTGCTCTAACCAAAATCGCTAGTGCAGAGAGGAGGATAGAGGTTTATTATTTTTTCTTCATATTTGGCACTCCCCAGCGCTTTTGGGGTGTCCCCCATAATTGTGCATTAATATTTCTGGCTGTCAAAAGTCATATCTGTCAGCAGTATCTACTCAATAATTTGTAGCACTCCTCAGTGTTTTTGGGGTGTCCTCCCTAATTGTGCATTAATATTTCTGGCTGTCAAAAGTCATATCTGTCAGCAGTATCTACTCAATAATTTGTAGCACTCCTCAGTGTTTTTGGGGTGTCCTCCCTAATTGTGCATTAATATTTCTGGCTGTCAAAAGTCATATCTGTCAGCAGTATCTACTCAATAATTTTTAGCACTCCTCAGTGTTTTTGGGGTGTCCTCCCTAATTGTGCATTAATATTTCTGGCTGTCAAAAGTCATATCTGTCAGCAGTATCTACTCAATAATTTGTAGCACTCCTCAGTGTTTTTGGGGTGTCCTCCCTAATTGTGCATTAATATTTCTGGCTGTCAAAAGTCATATCTGTCAGCAGTATCTACTCAATAATTTGTAGCACTCCTCAGTGTTTTTGGGGTGTCCTCCCTAATTGTGCATTAATATTTCTGGCTGTCAAAAGTCATATCTGTCAGCAGTATCTACTCAATAATTTGTAGCACTCCTCAGTGTTTTTGGGGTGTCCTCCCTAATTGTGCATTAATATTTCTGGCTGTCAAAAGTCATATCTGTCAGCAGTATCTACTAAATAATTTTTAGCACTCCCCAGTGGTTTGCGCTCAGAATGGATTCAAAGCAGTCCACATATGATCTGAATGAGCAACCAGGTTCTGTCACCAGTCCTGATGTTAGTGTTCCCAGTACGTCATCTGGCCAAGGCGATGTCAAACAACAGAGTGTTTTCAAATTAGTGCAAAAAACAAAAACAAAAAAAAAATTTACTGTATTGAAGCGAAAAAGAAGTGTAACTGAGCAAAAGTCAAGTGACGATAAAAAAAAAATTGCAAGCATGCCATTCTACACACGCAGTGGCAAAGAGAGAATGAGGCCTTCACCTTTGGCTAATAGTGGCAGATCCCAAAAAGTTACCCAGCCTACAATTGGTGCACAACTACTGTTACGCGTCAAAGCCGAGCTGCAAGATAACAGTGAGGCATTACAGGAGTATATTTGCTCTGATTCACAAATGACAACAATCCCTGTGGAGAGTCCATCCAACAGTGGGATGTCTAATCGTGAGCATTCTGCTGATGTGTGCCTTAATAGCCCGAGTGTAGCCGGTGATACCCAAATTGAGGATGCCACTTTGGAATTAGAAGAGGATGAGGGGGAGATTTGTGTAGGCGATGAGGGCGCTAATGATGATGTTGATGATTATGATGCAGACAGATACCAAATTGCCTTTCTCAATTTCTATTTATATTCTAGATTATATAACGGCTGAATAGTTTTCTATTTTACTCCTAGTGGAGAGAGGATCTGATGCAGACAGATACCAAACTGCCTTTGTCATTTCAATTTATATTGTACAGTATATAATGGCTGAATTTATTAGTATTTTATACAAGTGGAGGGGGGCCTAGAGAGACAGAAACCAAACTGGCTTTCTCCATGTCAATTAATATTGTACAGTCTATAACGGCTGGATTTTTTTGTATTTTATACAAGTGGAGGGGGGCCTAGAGAGACAGAAACCAAACTGTCTTTCTCCATGTCAATTAATATTGTACAGTCTATAATGGCTGAATTTTTTAGTATTTTATACAAGTGGAGGGGGGCCTAGAGAGACAGAAACCAAACTGGCTTTCTCCATGTCAATTAATATTGTACAGTCTATAATGGCTGAATTTTTTGGTATTTTATACAAGTGGAGGGGGGCCTTGAGAGACAGAAACCAAACTGGCTTTTTCCATTTCTTTACATATTTAACTATAAGTGTAGGGTGTAATATACATTCAAAGACGATGGCTGCATTGCCAATATGCATAGATGGAGAGGAAGACAATCTGTTTTGTGTGTAGAATAGGCCTACCAACGAAGAATTAAACTGTTTTTTTGGATGATTTATTACCTCAACAATTAGATTACTTGTCTCTAAAACAGTTGGAGCACTAAATTGGGTTAATTTAGGCCCAAAAACATGGATTTTCCAAAAAAATAGCAAAACAAAACCAAACAAAACCAAAACCAAAACCAAAACACGCAATGGCAGTTTTGCAAAACCAAAACCAAAACCAAAACACGACGGTAATCCAGATCCAAAACCGAATCCAAAACCAAAACACGGGGGTCAGTGACCATCTCTAATTATAACCTAATAGGACATGGTTTATATATCTTTTCCTATAATTTCTTCTTTTATATGTTAGTATTCCTCACATATAAATATTTAAATCATTTTATTATTGAACACACACAGATGAATCCATGATCATCTTTAGAATGATTTTGTATCTTGGAAATAATCAATTTTTATATTGTTTCATAACATTCTTTATGTTTCTTGGAAGTGTTTTATGCTACTAAGCTAAATAACCTTGAATAAGAAATAGAATACTGATTGCTGATTTAGAAATTTAAAATACAAGATCTAGCAGATATTATCACCTATATGAGCTGCAGTATGGAGCTGGCAATTATATTACATATTGCCAAGTGTATTGCACAGTGTTTGCTCAAACAGTGTTAGTTAGTGTCACTAGTCACCATAACACCACAATCAATAAGATGAGATTCCTGTGCCTTTTAACCTCATAATGGGTCCATCTACATTGGTAATATAACTGTTTGCTGTGGGCTAGAAAATTGAGGATACTCTGTATATCCCTGATATAAATACATGTTGCAAACCAAATCAGTGGGAAGGGTGAAGACTGAATCAGACAATCATAGCCGATTGTCATCGTCATGATTGCATCTTGTTGTACCAGCCCTCCAACACCCACAAGATATATGCCTCCTGACAGGCGTATATGCATATGATTTCAGGTCTTCCTTAGTCATAATTACGTGAACACCCCCTTGCCATACTTGTCCTACACTTGCCCGCCCCTTCCCTCCCTCTTTCCATCTCTCCAAGCCTAAGTTGTAAGTGAATATTTGACCAAATCTGCATATGGATTTATGGATAACATGTGCAGTAGGGTAATGCATATTTTGCGGAAAAACCCCCCAGATGTAAGTCCAACGCTATGTGAGCCACATATAATATTGATAAAAATGACCTATACAAGTTTCTATCTTAGCCCCCTGTACAGTTGAAAGACAAGAAACATATTGTTTGAAAGAGTGGGTTATCCTCTTTCAATAGCTTTACCAATGTGATCCCAAGGTCTCCTGTGTGATATAAAAAGAAGAAAAGCATATAATAAAACCAAGCTCCACCTAACAGTCTTTAAATTCTAACACTTTCATAGTCTTATAAATATAAAATCTGAATTTTCTCCAAGATTCCTTCCTAGATCAATTGATATGGTGACCCCTATTTGTAAAATATGTCCTGGGTGCACTAATTTCTTAAAGAAGGCTACATCTATGTGGACAATGTAATCCTAAATTAGGGAAAATTGAGGCATTTGAGCAAAATTAAATGTGTTTGCATATTCTGTGGCTAGTACATCAGTTTTAGGGGCATATTCAATTGATGGTGTTATAGCCAAAAATCTCACGGCGCGCGCACTATTACCCTCATTACGGTAATAGTGTGCGCAAATACCATTATTACGGTAGTTTTCTCGCTGGATTTCAGCTCGCGGCTCAGGGAGCTGCGAGCTGAAATCTGACTAAAATTACCTTATTAACCTAATTCCGCGGCGGAAAAAGTAAACAATTGAATATGCCCCTTAGGGGCATATTCAATTCTTTATTTTTCCCGCCGCGTTAAAACTATTACCGTTACTACAGCTCGCGGCTCAGGGAGCTCAAATCCAGCGAGAAAACTACCGTAATAACGATTTTTCCACGCACTATTACTGTAATAACGATAATAGTGCGCGGAGTGCTAGATTTTCAGCGTTTCTGCCGACAATTGAATATGCCCCTTAGTGTCCTTAAAATTGATGGTGACATGTACTGTATGTGTTAATAAACATATCCACAATAATAGGCTGTTAAAATTAATCCAACCAAACATCCTGCAGATAAAAAATGTGCGGTTGCATATTGCCAATTCACTTCTTTCTTGAATGTACTGGGTGGAATAGAGGGCAAAATAAAGATGCCTTTTAAAACTGAGTCAATGGACTCTTTGTTTAACTATTCCAAACATACAGTATGTGTTGCAATACATAAAAATATCTGTTCACAAGCATTTCTTCAAAATGAATCTCGCTCACACTGAGCACTGCTTATTTAAAAAACATACAGCTTACTTTAAATAGTTTGAAAGAGAAAGCCCAACTTTGTTATGGGTGTGTTCGTATGCCTGCAATAGTTTAAATGATAGTATAAGGAATAACATGCATTAAAGGAATTTTTTGTTTAATTTTTATTATTTTGATATATATTATGACAAAATATTAAGTAAATAATTTAAGTATGCAAGAAACAGTACATTTGCTTATTTTTAGGCATATCACAGCTATAAAAATTATGTACCCCTATTTTCCAAATGTTATTTTCTTTTATTAGGGAATACAAATTTATTTATTTGGAAACTTTTACAAATTATGAATATAAAAGACTCTGTAATGCAGTGACAGGCAACCTGAAATGCTTCGGGGACCATATGTTAGGATTTGTTTCTGCCTTAAATCCTGATAAGTCACTGAGAATCGCTGCATTTGGCCCAAATGATGCAATTTTCGGAGCCCCCATGGACACTGACTGCCATAAGTTGGCAAGTATGCCTTACTGTCACAAAATTTATCTGCTCACATTCCTGTGCTGCTGATTTCCTCTGCCTCTGTGTAGAGGTTAACTGTTCCTGGTTTGAGAGGTTACATAATCGTGGCATATTTAAAACTGCAGAGTATATAAAGCTCACTCTGATATTGCATCTGTGTTAGAGCAACGGGTATTTATACCCAGACTGACTCCCTGTTATGGTTTGTCAGGAATCCGCTATGATGAGTGAGATCCTGCTGGATTCGACTGGGATTGGCTAGACTCCACCCAGAGGCACGGTCTAACAGAGCGGAAGGATTTCACCAGGGATCCCTTCAAGGGAATTTGGGTTTTGTTGCTTCCACCCTGCAGATCTCGGCTCTCTAGGGAAGTTCCTAGTGAGACGTGATGGAGAACTGACATGAGAGATGAGGGTAAGTAGTACTAGGGGCAGAATAAGATAATGCTGGGAGACAATATACTTGGAGAAGTAGGGAGCAGGAATCTGCGTCAGTTACAACTAACAAGTGGAGCAGGTAAGCGGAGATCAGCGACAGTACACTGGATAGGTAGCAGGTGATGGTCCACAGCAATTACCACTAACAAGTGGAACCGGTGAAGCGGAGATCAGCGGTAGTACACTTGAAAGGTAGCGGGTGATGATCCACAGCGATTACAACTAACGAGTGGAACAGGTAAGCAGAGATCAGTGGCAGTACACTGGAAAGATAACGGGTGATGATCCACAGCAATTACCACTAACGAGTGGAACAGGGAAGTGGAGATCAGTGGCAGCACACTGGATAGTTAACGCCCAAACACCATTTCGGAGGAGAGGGAAGCTGCTTCCAGGCCAGAAGTAGACAAGAAGAAAAATGCACTGATAGGTGAGGGAGGAGCTTTATAAAGGGATGTCAAGAAAGTACAACTAGTTGGAAAACAGGGCAGGTAGAACAGGTGAGATGGTCTGCACAAGGGCAGGACTGCCGCCGACATGACAGCCGGCGAGGAAAGCGAAGAATCAGGAGGAGGGTAGGCACGCCGGTCCTCGAGTGGTGGCCACAGGAGGCTTGCATGTGACATGCTTTATTGCTGTTGACCTTGGCTTTCCTTGTGATTCCTTCTTGGATTGTGCTTCTGCCAGTTATCCCCTCGTACCAGTCCTTGCTTGTTTTGACCACTCTCTCTCAGATCCTGTGTACCAGGTCCCAGATTGTTATTGGACTTTCATTCTGCATACCGATTTTGTACCTCACTACCACCAATGTACCAGTCCTCGGCTAACTGACCTGCTCTTGGATTTCCCTTCCTTTCCACTGTGATACGCCTAGTGGCTGATCAGAGGGCTGCGACCCACGTGTTCCCGACCGCGAAAATCAATCCTGCCCCTCTGTGGTTTTTGGTGAAGACCGGGAGACCTGTTACACTTCGCGCCTGTGTTTGGCCAGCACTAAACCAGGCTAACATGTGTATCCATCACCCCGGGGCTCCCTTGCTGAGACAATCATTACACTTATATTGCCTAAAACTGTGCTTCCTTGCAACAGAAATATCTTCAGTGTTCTAGTTCATGTTCTGTATTGCTTCAGACTGTTCTATACCTGCATGATTCCTGTGTTAACTTGTGCTTATTCATCGTACCAGCAAATCTTCAGAGATAGTGTTTATTTCCTGTCTGCTTATGAACTCTTGAATAAAGTCCATATTGTTTGTAACTACAACAAAACCTCATTACTCCCTTGATTTCCTAACACCGCATGGTGTGGCCCTGTCACCTTCAAAAGGGCCTCACATTACCCTTAGGGGCTTATTCAATTGTCAACGGAAACACCGAATATGCGCGGAAAAACCGTTACGACGGCCCCAAGCTGAAATCCAGCTAACTACTACCGTAATAACGGTAGTAGTATTTACGCGCCACGGAAACGGAACAATTGAAGATGCCCCTATATCTCAGTACTAAGTTAAAACAATACATCTATCTTTAATAACATATCAGCAGAAATTTTTAACAAGTGTTACAAACTATAGCAAACAAATCTGACAATAAACCAGGAAGCAGTTGGGAAGGCTTTGAGGGCTGCATTCAAAACTTACGGGTAAATGTATCAAACAGTGCTTTGTGAGGTGGTTATAATCTGCTGCACATTGTCATCAATTCCTTTCAGTTTGGTGCCTCAAAATGCTGCATGTATCGTACGGCGGTTTGAGGCTCTTATGTCAAACCACCGGGATTGCTTGTCGGATTACAAAACACAAAATTGCTAGTAAACTGCAATGGTTTGTGGATAAACAGCGTTGGTTTCTAAAATCTTGTTGAATTTGAAATGGAGACTGTGGCTTGGTGCTTTTCTACTGGATAGTTCAATTAACATGCAATTTTGACATCACTAGCATTATAAAAGGCTGGGCTGTTCCTCCATTACTTTGATAGGATTGTGAATAGCTAGTGGAAAGAGAGGAAAAGAGGTGAGTGCTTGGAGATTTTATTTGTGAGTTATTGCTGCTGTTCTAAATCGATTTCTGAAAGTGGTCTTTTTTTCTGTCCTGTTTCTTATTATTGTGTCTTCTTTATTGTGTTTTTTTTTATTGTTGTTGGTCTTTTAGTGTAGTATTTATTTTGTGATGTAGAGTGGAGAGGAGGAGACCAGGCAGTGAGAACAGTTAGAACAGGACATAGTAGAGAAGGCACAGAACGAATTAGAGGAGACAGGAGAGGGAAGCAAGGTCCAGAAGACAAAAGCAGGGCGCAACTTTCGTTTTTCCCATGCAGAAAACTGTGTTTTATTATCAGCAATTGTGCCCTGCTATGACCAGATTTTAGGCAGCCAGACTGCTTAGACCCATGTGAAATGGAAGAAGCAACTATGGGCCTCTGTGGATGAGAAGGTTAATGCAGTGGACCCATTAGAAGTCCGAGTCCCACTGCAGGAAGAGGTTCTCAGACATAAAAAGACATTTAAATGATAAACTGGCTGAGGAGAGGAAGGCATCAGCAAGGACAGGAGGAAGTGTCCCACTCAGAATGGAATTCACAGAATATGAGGATGAGATCCGCCAGATCCTTCCCAAAAGCTGGTTCAAGGGATGAATGTCAATGACACTGATCAACCGCCAACCCAAGAAGAAGCTGGTGAGTTTTTGTAACCACAATTCCGTCAAACAATCAATTCAGACATGCAATGTCCAGAACACCAGTGTCCACTTCTGAGATTGCTGGCAAGATTACCTAGAAAAAAAGAAACAATTACACTTTCTTTCTAATATATGTTCATGCTTGTATGAAATCATACTTATTATTTTGTCCTGTAGAAACATCAATGCAAACTGCCCCTGCAGAGCTTCCCTCTGAAGTGGAGCAACCTGATGAAAGAAAGGAGGAACCATGAATCACTTTGAACTTAAATGATGTCACCTCTCAAACATCTGTGAAAAAACAAGCATTCAGACCACACCAGCCATAACAGCAGCACATTGCTGATCAGCCCCAGCCAAACCCAGCCATTTAAATGGCACATTCTATAGGTGCTATTCAGTTTAGGCAAAAGGAGTACATGGACAGTCAATCCCATCACATGGACCAAACAACACACCAGCTGAAGCGTGGTATTAGAAACCAACACATTAGTAACAATGTATTTAATTGTATAGCCAATGCTTTTGAAATAAGCAACGTGAATTATTTCCAGACGCATGCCATTTTAAATTATATTAATGGGACCTTAAGTGAAATCAATTCAAATGTAATCGGCATGAGTGTCCAAATGCAATACTTACTTATGTTATAACCTACACTCCTTTTCAATCTTTCTCATTTATTTGATGGTATATATGGGCATGGAAAAATCTATTTTACATTCTTAAAAGTTTATCAGAGATTAAACTATCTATTGTTATGTCTTGTTAAATGCATATATTTTTATAATATATTCTGTGACATAATATCTTTGTTTATGCAACCGTAAACACCAGCAATATTCAATATTATCTTTATATTTTTGCTAATAAAACGTAATGGACCTGATTCATTAAGGAAAGTAAAGCAAAAAAATTAATAACTTTGAACCTTGGCAAAACCATGTTACAATGCAAGGGGTTTAAATGAGATTATTATTTTGCACATAAGGAAATTACTGGCTGTTTTATCATGTAATACTTGATAGCTTTATTTTTACACTGACATTAAAAGTTGATCTAGGACATACTGATTTTAAATTTGTCTTCACATTTTAAAGTTACCTCTCTCTCCAATGCAGCAGCGTTTTGCCAAGGTTCAAAGTTACTCATTTATTTTGCTTTACTTTCCTTAATGAATCAGGTTCAATATGTCTTTGAAGATTACATGACTTACTCAAATGTTGTAAAACTATCAATTTAACCAAGTAAATTAAAACACTAAAAAATATGAAATCTTCGGGTTTCACCCAATCTGCCAAAATAGGAGTATCTTTTGGCACTGTCACTATACGCTGCCGAAAGTGGCATCTTTGCTATACATAAGAGCTCATTTAGACATGTTAGTACTGTATCCCATTAAAGCACATGTCACATGTATACATTAGCATCAAGAGGTTTAAGGATTTTAAAGTATAGCTCCAATCACAAACTAATATTAAAGTAGGATAGGTAACACATAGGCAAGCATGTGGGTGGGGGGTTACAGGTGCATGCAATCTAATATTGTAAGCCAGAAACACTGTTTAAAATCTAAATAAATATTTTGCACTGCAGCAGCACTTGCACTGCCTTCTGTTTGCAGAACAATGTGGTTAGTAGCATTTCCAGAGCAGGACATATGTAATATTTGCTTCATATGTTGAATTTAATATAATATGTGTATATGAATGTACAAACAGCATTTCTATTCCTTCACTCAGAGATCTATTTATTTTTATTTTTTTAAATATATGTTTATTGTAGTTTTTTATTAAAGGAGACGTACAGACACACACCTTTATGGCCCTGAGATGAAATGATACATCGGTAACTAACAGTTGAGTATAACAAAAAAACAAATACAAAAACAGTACACAGGTATAAGATAAACAGTCAGTGCCATGCCAATGAATATAGGAAAACACATACTAATAAAAACTAATCTAATGATCAGGAAAACATCCAATGGTGACAGTGGAATATTTAACTCAGAATATCAACCCTAATTATTCGCCAGGAGGTTTGGGAAGGAGGTGATGAGATAGCTCATTTCTTAAACTTAATTAAACTGATTCACATCCTCTATTTTGCAACTACAAGTTGCAGAATCTCATCACATCAGGAGTCAGCTATGGGGGCAGTAGCTCCAGTTATGAATGCCAGGGTCACACGTTGATTCCTGGCGTTACAACCTTTTATCTTTAGGGTGGAACATAGGCCTGTTGCTCTGCATAATAATGCTGATACCCTGTCACGGAGAGATGTGCTCCCCAGGGTGGATGATTCGCCTGGTTTGGCAGGGCCAGAAAAGGGAGAAGTTGGCAAAAGGGAAAATTTTGCCAGGAAAAGGATCCGCTTCACCAAGTATGGCAAAGCTAGGGGGAAAGATATGTGGAAAAGGTAACCAAAATAGGACCTGTACAGCATGGAAAGATACAGACAGGGTAAAATGATCCTGTTGTTACCCTGAGAAAGTTTACACACAGGTGCATGACATGGGTGTGATTGCTGTGGTGTGTGAATAAAAGGATTTTGGGATCTGGTGGGCGGGGCCTCCGACACTGACAAGCAGCCGGGTAATAGCTAGAGCATGTGGGTGTAGTTAGTGGGTCAGGAAGTCATGGAGCCTATAATGTGTGTGTTATGTTTTATTATGCTTCAATTAAATAGCAACTGCTTAAGAAGCCTGGAGTAAGGAGTCTCTTATTTGGTAATTTCTAATATATACCATAAATATATATTTGTTATATATACTGCATGTACAATTTCTAGATTATGAATTTATATATACATAAATATGTTACATTATCTGCTTTCCTGTGTTTACAGTCAAAATAATCAAATAGAAAGAAGGAGGAGACTATGGGGTAAAATTATCAAGCTGCAGGTTTAAGAAAGGGGAGATGTTGCCTATAGTACATTGTACAAATTGACAGCTAGAATCTGATTGTTTGCGATAGGCAACATCTTCACTTTTTCAAACTCGCAGCTTGATAAATTTACCCCCATGAGATAAAAATGATCAACATATATTTTAACAAAATGCAATGCTTAACTTACAGTTATTAGGTAAGCTTTACAACATGTAGATCAAGGGTCGGAAACCCCCGGCCACGTCCAGACATTAAGGGAGAACACTGTTTTTAGGAGCCCCCAGCTTCCACCACCGGTCTCTCTGGGAGAACAGGTACTTTTCATTTGGGCAGGAGCACGCATGTGGTCATTTTAAAGGAACCGCAGCGCAGCAATTAGCGTCTGGATGTGTCCATGCCCCTACCTCTTCTTCCCCTCTTTTCCTCCCTTCAGACTCATTATTGGTAGTGTCTGATAGAAAGTGAGTGCCTTTCTTGCAGTGCACAGTAAAAAAGGAACCTGATCAAGGTAAGTTAGCTCTCCCAGCTGCATTCCATCCCTGCCTTTTCCTGTCTTCATTTTTCCCTGCCCATGTGAGCCTCTGCCCCCCTGCCCATGGGTGCCTCTGCCTCACTGCCCGTCTGTGCCTCTGCCTCCCTTGCCATTGTGTGCCTCTCCCCCACTGCCCGTGTGTGCCTCTGCCCCCTAGTGTGTGCGCCCAAACTGTTTGTGTGTATCTGTCTTACATTATGGCTGCATGTCCCTTTCTCTCTCCCTCTTTGTGTGCATGTCTCCCCCATCCCATTTGCTCTCTCTCCTTTTTCCCTATCTGCCCCCACAACACACAGTCCTATGGCACCACACCTTCTACTCCCTTGTCTTCCTTTGGTGGCTGCCCATCAGTAGTGACTAGACGAACAGGGTAAAAAACACACCCAACGCAACTTAACTGAACCTGAGGGTGGAATTGAACCTGAGGCTGGTATGTAAGCACAATTTTCCTTTAATAAATCATATGACTTTTTCTTCAGAGGGTTATCTTTGGGTATAATACAGCTATCCTTGGAGATAAGATTGCCTTTGCACTGGGAAATTTATTCAACACAATATATCTGTTCTTTTATCACCATCTCAGGATGGCGGTAACAGATTAAACTTTTTTTTTTAAATTCATAATCCCTTGATTAATATTTAATTAAAGAGCGTTTAACTGTGAGTTCAGTAGTGTCAAAGCGAAAAAAGATGTATTCTGTGCAAATCACAATGCATTGCAACACTTGTGTAAAATGCATTTTGCAACAAAGTTTCTTTTCAATGGCATATTTCAGGGATGATTATACATATCTTATATATACGAAAATAAGTAAGTCAGTAAGTCCAATATTTTTTAATAAAAATGTTATAGATATTAAAATTAATTTGAACCATATTATATAATGGTTATCTATACAATTAACCTGGGGATAGTGCTTACAATGCCTAAAAAAATATCTTTATTTATAAGAATTGGTATTCATTATGTGCTAGCAAATATTCCCTTGACACAATGAATTTAAAGTTGTTAGTATTAAACAAAGTATCAGATGAAAGTGTATAATCTTTGATATTTATTTCTAAAAGGAAAAATAAACGTTATTATTTCCAAAATAAATAGTTCTTTAGATGTTTTGATCATATTTATAATAGTATCAAGAAGAAAACTTAAATATAAAAAGTATGAAAAATTTATGAAGAGTATGCAAATAGAAAAATATATAAATAGAAAAAAATATTTTATATATGATTCATTATTTGTGATACCAGAAGATTGTGCATACTTTGAAAAAAACTGTGAAGTGAAAGGTAAATGACTCCCTCAAATACTGCATTAGTATTATCTATTGTCTCAGAAACCAATTGGTCTTCTAATTATTATTTAGTAACAATAATTGTGCAATCCCTCTGCATTACTATCTCACACAATTAAAGAATACAGGCTGTTTCTTCTTTGAAAAATACAGATTTATCACCTTTACACCAAAATTTATTTACTTTTAGATTCAATTTAATTTATTTTACCACACAATTATTTGCTTTTCAAAAGAGTCTTTTGCTGCTGGGCAAGTGTGATGGCCATAGGTAGCTGATTTGCAACATTTGTTGTGAACTTTTTGGGCTAGTGGAGACCAGTGCTTGGGTGATGTATGTCCTCCACAGCTTATTTTGTGGAGGAGATACAGCAACAATATTCTGGCTATATAGGAGGGAAAATGTAATTGGCTTCACAGTATTATTCTAAGTATGCACTATATTTTTGGGCTCATGAATAATGTGTCATATGTAAAGAAATGTTTATATTTATATATGTTAATATTTTTGTTGTTTTAATTGTCTTCACTGTAAGACATGTACATTTATGAAGAAAATCAATGCTTTAAAATATATATAACAGAAAAGGAATGTTCAGTTGGGTCATATATTAATTGCCAAAAGCATATATGTAATATATCTATTGGCATGTACTTTTGGCAAAACAATACATAGGAAAAACTGAAGCATGTTGAAACTTGTCAGTAATTTTAAAAATACACATAAAAAAAAGAAATACCAAAATAATCCCTTGACCCACTTACTAGCATTTTTATTTAATTAATAAATATAACCCACACTGTCTTAGGGGTACAAGTATAAAACTACCAAATTGAGAGGGGAGGTCGTAAATTCACTCTCTTGAGAAGAGAGAAGAATATTGAATAAATTAAATTAATATCAGGCTCCCTAATGGATACAATGGGAATCTCAATCTTGTTCCCTTCCTAAAATGAGGCTTTAAATATTAAACATAATTTATTTTCATTATTTATACACATTTTTTTGGTATCATAATGATTAATATATAAATTATATTTTATATTTCA
The DNA here is from genome assembly GCF_038048845.1 of Mixophyes fleayi. Taxonomy (NCBI): domain Eukaryota; kingdom Metazoa; phylum Chordata; class Amphibia; order Anura; family Limnodynastidae; genus Mixophyes; species Mixophyes fleayi. Next base: position 95,382,617 of record NC_134408.1, on the reverse strand, counting down.
TTTTATTATGTTTCGATTTTTTTTAACATTTTTTATATTTAAGTTCTGAATATTGTGAACAATGAGATCAAATATATTAAAAATCCTTTATTTAATTAATTTATTATCCAATAAATACCAGCATATATTTGCATAAAATAAAAAAATACTTTAGTAACTTGAAATCCTCAATATTCCTATCTTCTATCAGAAGGCCCATGTAACTATTATGTACTTTCCCTGAACTAAACACATGTAGTAATTGTTTATGGGGGGTGGGTTGTTTATTAAACACACATCTAGTACTCTTAAATTGTTATCATCTCTCCCAGTCCCCTCTGCACATTGGGGTTCTCATATAGGTCATAATTAAACAGTTTCAGTGATGGGTAAAAAGTAGCATGAGAGGTACATGTGGCCCTCTGAGCCTTCACCTGTAGCCCTCAACTCTTTCCTGATTTACAATTTGTAGGTCCTTTTCTCTGTTTTAAGTCCCATCAGCCACACCTCTTATTATCTGATTTTTTTATACCTTCAATCTTCACCCTCGGTCCCATCTCTTATGGCATAAGTGAAGGGGAGATTGAGGAATGTTTTAATTCAAGTAGGTGGTATGAGTGGCATTTTGGATTAACTGTTGTTCAAAAGGGTAATTAGAGGTTTTTTGGGTGAGTAGTCATTGTAAGGGGTCTAAGGGGAGTCTTTGGGTTAGAGGGGGGTTTGAGTGACATGTGGAATCTATTCCAAGGGTATGCAGTGTCTCTTTCTTTGATTAAATCTATTATTTTAACTTAGTAATGTATTAGGTTGCTCATTACCGTTCTAGTGTAACATAGCATTGTAATGTATTAATAATCCATATTTCACCTCACTTTACATTTCTCCCACTTATGATACAATTTTAATTCCACCCTTGATTCTCCCAAAAATATATACATTTACATATATATATATATATATATATATACATACACACACATTAATATATATATACATATACACACACACATACACACACACACACACACACACACACACGTATGTATTATACACCACCTGTATAATACACCCTGTAATCTGTGACTTTTATTGGACCATCTTAATTCAAGGTGAATTCTAGCTATTTGCCAGCAATATAAATACCTGGTTTTTCAAACTTACTTACTATGGGGCCCATGCATGTACATTTCAGAAATTGGGACATTCCAGAACTTTTGGAGGACTACTAATGGCAATATTATGTTAGTTATTAAGATATTAGTTGTGCTAGATATACAAACAATAGACCAAGGGCATGTGTAAAGTTCCTGTATTTGTGTGATAAGTTAAGTGTGGAGGACTTACCTGTGGGACGAGCTCCCATGGGTTTCCTCCGTCCCCGCAGTGGCAGCGCTGTTTCCTGTCCGGCCAGGTTGGTGAGCCAATCAGGGCTCACCTTCCGGCCGTTTAAATGTTTGGCGCCACGGCGAGCCAATCAGGGCTCGCCGTGTCATCGTGCAGCGTCCCGTTGACGCCGTCTGACATTGGCACACTGCTGACTATGTAAGCTGGTGCGCGCAGCCATCTTCAGTTCGACGGCGGAGAGCAAGGGAAGAAGACGTCGGGCGGAGAGCTGCGCAATCAAGAGAAGATAAGAAGACAGAGAGAGAAGACCACGGCGGCAGGGAGCCCTTGTCGGGGCTAGGAGCTACTCTGCTAGTTGAAGATCGACGGGATCAACATCAGAAGACAGCGGCAGTGCGTGGAGGCAGCGGCGGCTAGGGAGAATCTCGGAGAAGATCCCCGAAGACCGAGGAGACAGGTAAGACCCTCCTGGGCACTATTTCTACCGGGCCTCCGCCCGCACCCCTACCCTCTTAATAAGGGCACAAGGCCCTGGGACACTACGGACACTAGGCCCATGGCACAGTTAGGTATAGGTAGGGCATTATCTGGGCACAAGGCCCTAGCTAGCTAGGCTTAAAGCACATAGTTAGAGAGGGCATAAGGCCCAATAAAAAGGAAACAAGACCCTAGTTAGCTGGTCTTAATGCCCATAGTTAGGGGCATAAGGCCCAATAAGGAGGGCACAAGGCCCTATAGTTAGAGAGGGGCACAAGGCCCCAGTAGACAGAGACAGGGCACAAGGCCCTTAGAGTTAGAGTGGGGGTAAGAGCATTGAGTTAGAACAGAGCGCAAGACCCAGAGGTGTAGCGTGAGACTAGAGTAATCTCCGGCAATAGACCTGAGGTAACAGTTGAGCAGACGGCTCCTGTTACTGCTCTGCATAACCGGCTGGTTAGTTATTTAGTAGAGGCAAGTGCTTCCCTTCTCAGTCTACCATATACAGTAGCAACGTGTTATTGAACTTGTGTGGTAATATAGCATTGTGTATTGTGTTTGGTTGTGCTGTGTACGTTTCTTTCCAGGTGCAAGACATCAGGCCCCCATTAAAGGTAGGCACTTGTTTCTTAACTGTACTCCTGTAATTCTCTGTGTCTGTGGGAGCAAGGGGTTAGTTAGAGCATACACAGTTAAGGTAGGACACACGGTATTCTTCCCATCCTGTAGGTCCCTGGGGTTACGTGGGATTCCTGAGGCAGTGATTGGGCACCTCAGTGGCAGTGCAACACGGCCCTTTTGAGTTCAAGGGGTGAGTCCCGTGATTCCAGTTGGGTGTCCCAGTCCGAGTTCCGGCATGGTCCCTGACGGTTCCAGATTGGGGCGGTGTTTCCACTCGGGTGAACGCGATCATCTTGAGTTCCAGCAGTGGCCACTGACGGTTCAAAGCAGAAACAGCCACCACGGTAGTGCATTGCTCCAGTGAGCCCCAGTCGGGCAGGTGCCAACTGGTCCTTAGGATTCTGTGAGTAACACCGTAGTGAGAAGACAGTCATCTCGGTACAACCTGGGTGAGGGATAGGGTCAGCCCCGGAGTAGAAGGTGAACACCGGCTGGTGTTCCTCGTAGGTAGAGGGAGTAGTTTTAGGGAGTACATCACACCCAGTACTTAGCGAAGTTGCGTTACCCAACCATTAGCTGTTGTAGGGTCAGGGCGCCTGTTGTTAGCTAGTGCCAGTTGTGTGGGTGGTACATTCTATATTTACCAGTAGAGTAGAGGGAGGCTGTGCAGTATTCTGTCTTCCACAGAGGAGCAGGAGAGCAGGGACCGGAAGTTGGAGTGTCCGGGTGAGTATAGCTCTCGATTCCTACTTATGGTTAGGCCCTCAACAGGGGTTGAGTAGAGTATTTGGGACGGGACTGTTCCCGTTCACAAATACTCGTAGTCCCGTAGTCCCGTGCCCTTGGTAAGAGCAAAACGAGGTCGATGGAGAATGGAGAGAAGTGGAGTGGGGAAGTGGAGTGATCCTTAGGGGGAAGTGGAGTGATCTAACGGAGGTTCAGCTACTGGTCTGCTGGGATAGGAAACAGTGGAGTATACCATAGTGATCCCTAAGAATCAGGTAAGTTCTTGAAGGGTTAAAAAGGGGTTTGTAGCCAGGGCCATCTTTTCCATTGGGCACGATGGGCAGGTGCCCGGGGGCCCCACGGGGAAGGGGGCCCCATAGGCAGGGCTCTTAATTAGAATAAATAATCCTGCAAAAGAAAAAACCTGCAAAAAAAACTTTCAAGGGTCACTGAGCAAGTACATCTATCTCTATCTCTATATATCTATATCTGTATCTCTATACATCTATATCTATATATATATATATATATATATATATATATATATATATATATATATATATATAGGGGCCCCGGTGCACTGCTTTGCCCGGGGGCCCATAATGTTGTTAAGATGGCCCTGTTTGTCACCTGTGTGGCACTCTCTCCCTTAGGCCCCTTACATAAACATTAAAAGTTAAGTTACATTTAAGATAGTTTTCCTTTAACTAGTTCTAGGTTTCGTTGATCTTTTATAAAAAAACAAATTGCAGTACGCCCTCAAATCATAAAACACTGGCACTGTAATGTGATTGTTTAAAAATATATAGTATTTATTAAAACAGATACATAAACTTAAACTTATACCAGATACACAAATTTAGATGGTATTGACCACCATCTCTTGAGGATTTTGATAACAATATAGGTGCACCTATAATATTCCAGATATGAATTCCTCAAAGAGCAAAGAAATGGTGGAAACTAGATCAGGCTCATATCCTTTAACCAGCCAAAGATATTCATAAAGGAGCTCAAAAAACACACATCATAAGTTCTTGATCCTTTTAAATCTCCATAGGAAAACCACTATGATAAGGTGCGGGTAAAAAAGTCACTCCAATTCCCGAACACCTTAAACGGTATCACTTTAGTATAGATATACAGTAAAGATGGTGATCCAGTATACCTTAGTACCTACACCCAATATTGTAGTGTGGGGCAGTAATAATACTCAAAGGTATTGACCAAAAAGTCCCGCAAAGTTGGTATAAGCAATCAGTAGGAGGTAGGTAACGGAGGTATATGTTTCATTAGCAGTATAGATATATCCAAAATAACAATGTTCATCGGGTTATTGGAACAGATGTATAATTTCCTTACCAGATAACTGGAATATGCGGTGAATCACCCTGTATATATCCACTCTGTCCTCGTATGCACCACGATGAAGGATGCTAATGAAAAAACCTTCCTCCCAAACTGATTTGCCTGCTTGGTGGTTCCGGAGCGTAGTCGGTGAGATTGCCTCTTACACACACCTTTCCGATATTGTGGACTTCACAGTGTGTAGTGAGAATCTCCTAAAGCGATCGTGTACAAGACACGGAGCCTTAAAAGAATCTTGCAGTAGATTTAAAGCTGGTTAAAAAGCCTGTATTAACGTGTACATTCAGTATATAGCACTAGATCCCAGAGTCATACTAACGTGTTTCATTGCAACAAGCAACTTCCTCAGAGGAAGTCCACAATATCGGAAAGGTGTGTGTAAGAGGCAATCTCACCGACTACGCTCCGGAACCACCAAGCAGGCAAATCAGTTTGGGAGGAAGGTTTTTTCATTAGCACCCTTCATCGTGGTGCATACAAGGACGGAGTGGATATATACCGGGTGATTCACCGCATATTCCAGTTATCTGGTAAGGAAATTATACATCTGTTCCAATAACCCGATGAACATTGTTATTTTGGATATATCTATACTGCTAATGAAACATATACCTCCGTTACCTACCTCCTACTGATTGCTTATACCAACTTTGCGGGACTTTTTGGTCAATACCTTTGAGTATTATTACTGCCCCACACTACAATATTGGGTGTAGGTACTAAGGTATACTGGATCACCATCTTTACTGTATATCTATACTAAAGTGATACCGTTTAAGGTGTTCGGGAATTGGAGTGACTTTTTTACCCGCACCTTATCATAGTGGTTTTCCTATGGAGATTTACAAGGATCAAGAACTTATGATGTGTGTTTTTTGAGCTCCTTTATGAATATCTTTGGCTGGTTAAAGGATATGAGCCTGATCTAGTTTTCACCATTTTTTTGCTCTTTGAGGAATTCATATCTGGAATATTATAGGTGCACCTATATTGTTATCAAAATCCTCAAGAGATGGGGGTCAATACCATCTAAATTTGTGTATCTGGTATAAGTTTAAGTTTATGTATCTGTTTTAATAAATACTATATATTTTTAAACAATCACATTACAGTGCCAGTGTTTTATGATTTGAGGGCGTACTGCAATTTGTTTTTTTAAATATATTTTACTTACGGGTTTGCAGATCCCGTACAGTTGGTCCTTCTTATCATATCCATAATCTTGTGCCATTATATTTGTTGTTTTTCGTTGATCTTTTGCATATGAGAGTGCCCACCAATGAATACAGGTCTGTAAATATGTCCTGTGTAAAGATACATATGGTCATTTACAAACCAAAAATATGTGGTCATGTAATACATTATTTTTTTTTAAATACTGCTTATTGGTAACATTGTAAGAGAAATAATGTGAAGAAACAAGAAACAGACCAGAAGCGGTTACCGGCAAACAGACAAAGTGCAGATAACTTTGTGCGAAACTTTGTACAGAGCCTACAATTGGGAATGCCCTATGAATGCACATACATAAAATAGAAATGAGTTTCTGGATACCACCAGCAGTGATGCACATTTTAATATGTATCAGGAAAAACAAGGGGAGAAAAAGGGGGGAAAGGGCAGCACGGTGGCATAGTGGTTGGCACTTCTGCCTCACAGCGCTGGGGTTATGAGTTCAACTCCCGACCATGACCTTATCTGTGAGGAGTTTGTATGTTCTCCCCGTGTTTGCGTGGGTTTCCTCCGGGTGCTCCGGTTTCCTCCCACACTCCAAAAAACATACTGGTAGGTAAATTAGCTCCTAACAAATTCACCCTAGACTCTCTGTCTCTAACTGTCTGTGCGTTAGGAAATTTAGACTGTAAGCTCCAATGGGGCAGGGACTGATGTGAATGAGATCTCTGTACAGCACTGCGGAATTATGGTGCTATACCAATAAATGGTGATGATGATGATGATGAAAGGGGGTAGAGGTAAAAGGCGGGAGGTAGAAAAGGGTGAAGAGAAGAGAGAGGGGAGAGTTACGCAAAGAGTGAGGAGCAATAAGAAGAGGTAGCATCTGCCTGAAGGAAAGGTCCGTCTAGTAACAGGGCAGCAGTTGATTATGGTAAAAGGCCCAGGGTCCCAGACTTTATAAAAGGAAACAGAGGAGCCCCTCAGGATGCTAATTATTTGTAAATGCAATACATTTTTGTTTGAGTAACTACACCTATTTGTCCACATAACCTGTAATAAAATGCATGCCACACAGCTCGTCCTCATTCCATATTTTGGAATTTCCCCTGTTAAGATGCTATCTATAATTCTTTTGCAGGTTTGAGAGTCTGGCTGGAAACGAGCATGGTGGAATAAGTAAAAAACTATAAAATTCACTTAAAATACAGTCTATTGCCACTCTAGGACCTCCCCTGCGATAATTTAGTCTTTTTTCCTCAAATATTGTTCACATCATTCTTATTCATTTTTGTTTGGTTGTGTTTATTACATTGAAATGAGCATAGAAATGTGAATACCTACATAGAGTGTGCCAGGACGGTGCAAATTGTGTCCCATTGTTTTCCACAACCTCAGAGGATGTAAACAAGCAAGCTTTATTCCTAGAAGAGATATTCTCTGAGATTCCTAGAAGAGATATTCTCTGAGATCCACCCCCCCTTCAAATAGACCTTCACCCATTCAAATTAATTTGGATTATTTAATCTCAAAAAAAGAAATCCTGTATGTCCACGTGGGCTCTTTGCCCACTCTCAGCAAGGAATCAATAATCCGCCCAGTTTCTCATCAGAAGGTGCAACATTTTACATCACAACAGGCTCCATAATCTTGGTCTGCAAATCCGTGGTAAAACAAAATCCATGCTAAAAAGCAACTAACTATAATCACAATTAATTTGTATTGCACTGATGATCATAAAGAGACAAATAGCCTACCTATTTTATATAGTTCTGAAATGTAACAATATCAATGTATCAGTAATAGAATTCCTACACCTAAAACATAGCCGTATAGTTACTACACAGGTTTGGTCAGAGAAGGTATTATGTTTGTGATGAATATATTATTGCTGTGTTCTTCACCATTGTCAGACGCCGTCTCCGTGCTATGCCTGCCGCACAGAGACGGACGTCTGCTTCTGTTACTGAGCGCTCGGTTGCCAGGCAACCGAGCGTACTTCCGGGTCAGCGGTCGCGCGTTCCGTTGCTAGGCAACGGAACGCTTCCTAGTAACTCCGGCGGTGGTGTTTAGCGTCACCACCGCCAGTGATTGGTCTGCACCTGTATATAAACCTCACTCTGGCACATGGAGAGTGCCAGAGTATTAGGTCTCATCCTAGCTCCAGCGTTCCTGTGTACTGTTTCCAGTGCTTCCTGTGTATTACCCGGCTTGTTACTGACTACCCCTGTTCTGTGCTCCCTGTGAACTTGACCTCGGCTTGATATTTGACTCTTCCTCCTGTGCTTCTGACCTCGACCCGGCTTCCCTGACTACGGCTTTGAACTATCCCTTGGACATCTCCTGAATTCACGGTTTGGACTGGGCCTGTACGACACCGCTTTCATCTACTGCTTCACTGATTACTCCCTTAGAGGACCGCGACCTGCGTGTTCCCGCAGCTAAGACCACACTTCCTTGCGGGGGTCCCTGGTGAAAACCAGGAACACGTTAGACTCCGCACCTCTTGGGTGAGTAGTGCAAAAATCAGTAAGCAAATACCCTAAATCTGTGACAGTATACTCTGGCCATGACGTCAGATGGAAAAGGTGAACCTACAACTCGGGACCTCATTATCCACCTGGGCCGCCGAGTGGAACAACAGGAGGCGGACCAGGCTCGTTTACTCCAATGTGTGCAGGGAATCCTATCTCGCCTGGACTCTCTACGGACAGGACAAACCCCTCCTACGGAACCATCTGCGGCTCCTTCTCGCTCTGCAGTGTCCCCTGCGGCTCCTGCTGCCCCTCCAGCCGCCACTACTGGACTAAGAATACCTTCCCCCGATAAGTTTGACGGGGATCCAAAAAGATGTAGAGGGTTCCTTAACCAGTGTGCCATTCACTTCGAGTGTAACTCTACAGCATTCTCCTCGGAACGTACCAAGGTAGCCTTCATAATTTCGCTACTTAGTGGGCAAGCCCTGGCCTGGGCATCCCCGTTATGGGAGCACAATGACCCTTTGCTGGAGAACTCCGCAGCCTTTATTGACATGTTCAGGAAGGTCTTCGACGAACCGGGCAGAGTCTCTTCTGCCGCATCTAGCCTATTGAACCTGCGACAAGGTTCTATGTCTGTCGGGCAGTATGCCGTACAATTTCGGACTCTCTCCTCTGAGCTTCGATGGAACAATGAAGCCCTCATTGCTTCCTTCTGGCAGGGTCTTACCGATCGAATTAAGGACGAATTGGCTACCAGAGAACTCCCCTCGGAGTTGGACGCCCTCGTTTCATTATGTATCAGGATCGATCTGCGTTTCAGAGAGAGAAGTTCAGAAAGGTCCTCTACAAGACGGACTCCCCGTTTGGCTCCCCAATTTCAAAACCCAATATCTTCCACTGAAGAACCTATGCAGCTTGGCCGCTCTAAACTAACGTCTGAAGAACGCGAGAGACGGTTCAAACAGAGATTATGTCTATATTGTGGAGAGCCTGGTCATGTTCTAAGTCTCTGTCCCAAGAGACCGGGAAACGCCTCCTCCTAGACGGTAAGAGGGAGGCCGCCTTAGGAGTCACCGTTTCCACTCCCTACTCCACCTCCAATCTCGAGTTTCTCATGCCTGTCCAGCTCTTGACTACTAAAGGACCCCAACTAATCTCTGCCTTCGTGGACTCCGGTGCCGCAGGAAATTTTATTTCGGCCTCTCTTGCTTCAGAGCTCCAGTTAACCATTCAAGATCTGCCCCAACCGCTTACCCTCACTGCCGTGGATGGTAACCGTGTCAGCAACGGTGTCATCTCCAGCATTACGAGTGCGGTTCAATTGTTGGTAGGAGCCTTACATCAAGAGTGGATCCAATTCCTAGTATTACCACAGTCTATTAATCCACTGATACTAGGCCTTCCTTGGCTCCGGAACCATTCTCCTCAATTTGACTGGATTCGTGCGGAGGTAATTTCCTGGGGCCCGCAGTGTCATAAGCAATGTATTCCCTCACACCGCTTTCAAGTCTGTCATACTCAGACGAATTCTAAAACCTGTACATTACCTTCGGTCTATTTAGCCTTTAAGGACGTCTTCTCCAAACAAAGATCAGAGATTCTTCCACCCCACCGCCCGTGGGACTGTCCGATTGAATTAATCCCGGGAAAACAAATTCCTCGCGGTAGGACGTATCTCCTGTCCTTACCGGAGACCCAAGCTATGTCACAATACATATCTGAAAACCTAGCCCGAGGGTTCATTAGAAAATCATCTTCTCCAGCCGGAGCAGGATTTTTCTTTGTTAAGAAGAAAGACGGATCCTTACGCCCGTGTATTGATTATCGGCATCTAAATAAAATTACTGTCAAGAACCGTTATCCATTACCCCTTATTATGGACCTTTTCGACAAGATTAGTGGAGCCCGCATCTTTACCAAACTAGATCTCAGAGGGGCATACAATTTAGTACGGATACGTCAAGGAGACGAGTGGAAGACAGCGTTTAACACGCGGGACGGACATTTCGAATATCTAGTCATGCCATTCGGGCTTAGTAACGCCCCCGCAGTATTTCAATCCTTCGTTAATGAAATCTTCCAAGACTGTTTATATCACTTCGTCGTTGTCTATTTGGACGACATTCTAATCTTTTCCCAAGACATTGCCTCCCATCGACACCATGTGAAGGAAGTCTTACTCCGATTACGAGCTAATCAACTCTTCTGCAAATTAGAAAAATGTATCTTTGAAGTGGAACAAATCTCTTTCCTTGGGTACATTGTTTCCGGAGCAGGATTAAGCATGGACCCACTAAAGGTGTCTGCCATTACCAACTGGCCTCTTCCCCAGGGCACCAAGGCCATCCAAAGGTTTATTGGATTCGCCAATTATTACAGACAATTTGTTAAAGGGTTCTCCTCCATTATTGCACCTATAACAGCGCTGACACGAAAATCAGCCAACCCCAGGAATTGGTCTCCAGAAGCCCTAAAGGCATTTAATCTCCTGAAACAGGCCTTTTCATCCGCTCCAGCCCTGTCTCAACCGGATCAATCTGAACCCTTTTTTCTAGAGGTTGACGCCTCTGCTATAGGTGTGGGGGCAGTACTCTTCCAAAAATCCAAAAACGGTTCTCATTTACCTTGCGGGTTCTTTTCCAAAAAATTTTTATCCCACGAGAAGAATTATGGAATTGGTGACAAAGAGTTACTAGCTATCAAAGCTGCCCTAGAGGAGTGGCGACACTTACTTGAAGGTTCACGTCATCCAGTAACGGTTCTTACCGATCATAAAAACCTGCTTTATGTTAGCGAGGCTCGATGCCTTAATCCACGCCAAGCTCGATGGGCATCGTTCTTCGCACGTTTTGATATCATCCTGACCTACCACCCAGGATCCAAGAATATCCGAGCTGATGCTCTATCTCGATCTTTTGACAACACGGATCTCTGTACTTCCTCGGAACCTCTACCCATTCTAAATCCTACCAGGGTTATCGCCCTTACCAAAACCACGGCCAAACTCTTGAATTTCTTCGTCAGAGATATTGGTGGCCGACACTACATTCAGATGTACGAAGTTTTGTGGCTTCTTGTGATACATGTGCCCGTTGTAAGAACCCCAGAATGGCCCCTTCTGGACTCCTTCAACCACTTCCCATTCCAGATTCCCCTTGGCAAAGCATATCCATGGATTTCATCACAGACCTTCCCCCCAGCAATGGATACACCACTATTTGGGTTGTTGTGGACAGATTTTCTAAAATGGCCCACTTTGTACCTTTGTCTGCTCTACCATCTGCTTCTCAGTTAGCTTCTATCTTCATTAAAGAAATATTTAGACTTCATGGATGTCCTCGTGAGATCATCTCTGACCGTGGAGTGCAATTCGTTTCCAAATTCTGGAGGGCCTTTTGTAAGATACTTGGGTCTGACCTCAAGTTTTCATCAGGTTATCATCCACAAACCAATGGTCAAACAGAGCGGGTTAACCAAGATCTCGAAGTCTTCTTACGATGTTTTTCTTCAGATAATCAAGCAGAATGGGCTAATCTCGAACCCTGGGCGGAGTTTTCTCACAATATCCATCATCACGAGTCTACTGGTGCCTCTCCATTTTTTATTGTTTATGGTTCCCAACCCACCCTCCCAGATTTTTCCAGCCAAAGTTCCTTGTCAGTCCCCGCAGTGGAGGATGTCATGCGGAACCTTTCTCAGATTTGGTCTAACACAAAAGCTAGACTCCAAGAGACTTCCCTACGCTATAAGCAAGCAGCAGACCGCCATCGGAGACTGGTCCCTCTTTTACAGGTTCACGACAAAGTATGGTTATCCACACGTAACCTTAAGTTAAGAGTACCTTCTCAAAAATTGGCTCCCCGTTATATTGGTCCCTTTTCCATAACACATGTGATCAATGCTGTAACCTACAGACTCCGGTTACCCTCTTCCCTGAAGATCCACAATGTCTTTCATATCTCTCTTCTCAAACCACTTGTACTCAATAAATTTCATCAGTCACCTCATCGTCCAGCTCCTGTACGTACTACGGAAGGTGAAGAATTTGAAGTTAGTCGTATCCTGGATTTCCGTATCCTTCATGGACGACACCAATTCTTAGTACATTGGAAAGGCTTTGGGCTAGAAGAGAGATCCTGGGTGCAAAAAGAAGATCTCCATGCCCCACGGTTATTGAAACAGTTCTTCAAACAAAGATCTATCCAACAAAGTAGGGGAGGAGGTACTGTCAGACGCCGTCTCCGTGCTATGCCTGCCGCACAGAGACGGACGTCTGCTTCTGTTACTGAGCTGTCACGGGCACTAGGAGTCTTTACCCAGGGATCACCAGGTGATAGGCTTACCAGAGCAGTATAGGTGGTAATATGGTACTCTGGTAGCAGGGCGATCACGGAACAGGAAATAGCAGATGATGAGATGCTCAGGAAAGTCTATGACTAGCAGCACTGGCAATATGGAGGTAGTAATACACGAGGAACTGTATGGACAAAGGACACGTGAAGGTAGTCAGTGGTCTGCGGTAGCAAGTTGTACCACTGCTATAGTGAGGAGGAATGTCCAACAGAAACGAGGAGGTGATGAGAGTCAGCGGTCTGCGGATAGCAAGTTGTACCGCTGTCTGAGTGAAGGAATGGAATCCAAGTGGAGATATCCGGGGAGTCAGTGGTCTGCGTTAGCAAGTTGTACCACTGCTATGTGAGAGGATACTGGAACAGGTGAAACTGTAAACAGGAGTCAGTGGTCTGCCACTAGCAAGTTGTACTACTGAATATATATGTGAGGAGGTGCACGGGGAGAGACTGCAACACAATATATACACGGGCACCTTGACTTTGATCCACCGTAATATGCACAATATAAATGTATAAATGACTGAACAATACTGCCAATATAGAAAGTCTCTTGAAGTAGTCCAGCATAAGATAACACAGTCAATGATGGCAATAGACTCAGCGGATAGCACACTCCAGAGGAGAACCAACACAGTCCAGCAAGGTATGCAATACACAGCACAGTCAATGAGAAGTATGCATACCGTGGTTCAGGAGGCAGTCAGACAGGAGTGCAGAGATACCTGAACGGCAGGAGGCCGGCAGGATGCGAAGTCCCTGGATGGGTGAAGCGGTGGTCTAGTAGGTGCAGCGCACGGGAAGGTAGACCAGCAGGGAACACAGGAAAGCGTGGAGAGCGGATCAGCAGTAGATGGATGAGTAGTGCTGAGGAGTAGCAGCAGCGGGTCTCTGCGGGAACACGGAGGTAGCCAATAGCAACCAGCAGGTGCAGTAACGATGGGACACGGGAGAGCAGAGTTGAACAGACACTGTTGATCACGGGGAATAGCGGGTAGCAATAGTGGAGGCAGACTCAAGGAAACACGGGAGCGTTGACAAGGACTGAAGACTGAAGCGCACAGAGGCAGCGGATAGGAATCAGCCAAACAGTCACGATGAAACACAGACGGGTTGCAGGTTGAAGACTGTAGTGCACGGAGGCAGCGGATAGGAATCAGCTAGCAGTCACGATGATGAAACACAGACGAGTTGCAGGTTGAAGACTGTAGTGCACGGAGGCAGCGGATAGGAATCAGCTGGCAGTCACAATCATGAACAGGTGAGTGGATGTGGTTGAAGCCTGTAATGCACGGAGGCAGCGGATAGGCATCAGCTAACAGTCCCAATGATACATGGTAGAGTTGAAGTGATTAGAAGACTGTAGTGCACGGAGGCAGCGGATAGGAATCAGCTCACAGTCACGATGATTCAGTAGATGGTAGAAGTGGTATGGGAACCACAGTAGCAGAAGTGGTTTGGAAACCACAGAGGTAGAAGTGGTTTGGAAACCACAGGAATCAGCAGGGCTGAATAAACAAGGAAACACAGGAACACCTTCAGAGACTCATGGGGAATGAGACTCCAAGATCAGGCAATGTGGTGATGACCACAGGTGCTTAATATAGGGAGGTTGCCTGATCTGCCAATTAAGTTAAAGGAACATACACTGGAGGTATAGAAAGGGCTGCGCATGCGCAGTCCCTCAGGATGGAGGACGGCCACGGTTCCTAAATGTCCGGGAAGAAGCACTCACAGTCCGGTGAGTGACAGTACCCCCCCTTTTAAAGGTGGGCATAGAACGCCTGGAACCGGGCTTGTCCGGATTTTTGGAATAAAACTTCTTCAGAAGGGCAGGAGCATTAAGATCTTCAGCTTTGATCCATGAACGCTCCTCAGGACCAAAGCCCTTCCAATGAACGAGGAAACGGAGGACTCCTCGCGAAATTTTTGCATCCAATACCTCAGTAATCTCGAAATCCTCCTCCTGATGAACTTGAACTGGCTGCGGTGCTGAGGAAGGAGTCGAGAAACGGTTGATGATGAGAGGTTTGAGCAAGGACACATGGAAGGCATTGGAGATCCGAAGATTCTTAGGAAGAAGAAGTTTAACACATACTGGATTGATAACTTGAATGATCCTATATGGACCAATAAAACGAGGGGCGAATTTCATAGATGGAACCTTCAAACGAATATTTTTGGTAGATAACCAGACACGATCTCCAATTTTTAGTGGTGGAATAGCCCGCCTCTTCTTATCTGCGAAAGACTTATATTTGTTAGATGTCTTCTTTAAACAGGTTTTGACCTGAGACCAGATATTTTTGAAGGTCTGACAAGCAGTCTCCACAGCAGGAACTTGGGTGGGCGGGAGGGCAGGAAATTCCGGAAAAGACGGATGGTGACCGTAGACCACAAAGAATGGAGTTTTGGATGATGACTCATGGTACATGTTGTTATGGGCGAATTCAGCCCAAGGGAGCAATTCTACCCAGTTGTCTTGGTTGGCTGAAGAGAACATCCTAATAAAAGTCTCAAGATCTTGATTGACTCGTTCCGTTTGTCCGTTAGATTGCGGATGGTAAGACGATGAGAGTGCTAATCGTATGCCCAAGGTTTTACAAAGGGCCCGCCAGAATCTGGAAACGAATTGTACTCCTCTATCTGACACAATCTCAGACGGACATCCATGGATGCGGAAGATTTCTTTAATGAAATGTTCAGCCAGAGTAGACGAGGAAGGTAAACCGGACAGAGGGACGAAATGAGCCATCTTCGAAAATCTGTCTACCACTACCCAAATAGTATTGTGATTCTTACTTGGTGGCAAATCAGTAACGAAATCCATACTAATATGGGTCCAAGGCTTGGACGGAATGGGTAGTGGTCGCAGCAACCCTGCTGGAGTTCTGCGGGAGGATTTGAACTGAGAACATAAATCACAGGAAGCAATAAACTCTTTGACGTCTCTCCTCATTGAAGGCCACCAGTAACTACGAGAGAGAATCTCAAAGGTCTTATGTTCACCGGCGTGTCCAGAAAAACGAGAGGCATGGAACCACGAAAGGATTTTCCTCCTCAGAGTAGGAGGCACGAGGGTCTTCCCAAATGGTAGCATTTTGGTGGATGAAGCAGCCAGAGAAATACATTTGGGGTCTAGAATAGCATGGTTGGGAACCTCTTCTACATCAGAGGACGTCACAAAAGCTCGAGATAGAGCGTCAGCTTTCTTGTTCTTAGCAGCTGGTTTGAAGGTTATAATTAATTCAAAACGGGAAAAGAAAAGAGACCATCTTGCTTGACGAGGGTTCAAGCATTGAGCAGATTGCAAATATGACAAGTTCTTATGATCCGTGAAGATCGTCACCGGATGGCGAGCTCCTTCCAACAAGTATCTCCATTCCTCTAATGCAGCTTTGATGGCCAGCAACTCCTTGTCCCCGATAGTATAGTTTTTCTCTGCGGGCAGAAGACCCCGAGAGTAGAAGGCACAAGGATGTAATTTTTGTTGCTCCGAGCGTTGGGAGAGAATAGCTCCTAAGCCCACATTAGAGGCATCTACTTCTAGGAAGAAGGGGAGTGTCACATCAGGTTGTCGCAGAATGGGAGCAGACGAGAAGGACTCTTTGAGGATTTGAAAGGCTTGGAGAGCCTCAGATGACCATTGCTTAGTATTAGCCCCTTTCCGAGTTAAGGCCACAATGGGAGATGCAATGGATGAGAAGTCTTGAATGAAGCGTCTATAGTAATTGGCAAAACCTAAAAAACGCTGGATGGCACGAAGAGTAGTTGGCTGAGGCCAATGTAGTACAGCATTTACTTTGTCTGGATCCATCTTCAGGCCAACTCCGGAAACTATATACCCCAAGAATGGAATCTGGGGTAACTCGAATGAACATTTTTCCAATTTACAGAACAATGAGTTTTTCCGTAGTCTGGAGAGGACCTCTGCCACATGTTGGTGATGAGAAGGCAGGTCCTGTGAGAAGATCAATATGTCGTCCAGGTAGACAACGACACATACATATAATAAGTCCCGAAAGATCTCATTGATGAAACCCTGGAAAACCGCGGGGGCATTACACAGCCCGAAGGGCATTACTAAATATTCGTAATGCCCATCTCTGGTGTTAAACGCGGTCTTCCATTCGTCACCGGAACGGATTCTAATTAAATTGTAGGCACCACGAAGATCCAACTTAGTAAATATCCGAGCTCCCTTGATGCGATCAAATAGCTCAGTGATCAGCGGAATGGGATACCGATTCTTGATAGTAATGGCGTTGAGTCCACGAAAATCTATACAAGGGCGTAATGATCCATCCTTCTTTTTGACGAAGAAGAACCCAGCTCCAGCGGGAGAGGTGGAAGGTCGAATGAACCCACGCTGGAGATTCTCCTGTATGTACTCAGATGTGGCTTGAGTTTCAGGTAACGAGAGAGGATAGACCCGACCCCTGGGAGGAGTCTTGCCAGGTAGAAGGTCGATCGGACAATCCCAAGAACGATGAGGAGGAAGACGTTCAGACTGAGCTTTATCAAACACATCGGCAAATGAAGCATACTGAGGAGGGAGTCCCGGGGAGGAAGATGAGATGGAAGATTGCTGTACTTTAAGAGGAATAACTTGAGAGAGACAACGATGGTGACATTCAGGCCCCCAAGACGTAACTTGAGGGGTGCGCCAGTCAATCTGGGGAGAGTGACATTGAAGCCATGGAAGGCCTAAGACAATCGGACTTGTCGTAACAGGAAGAATTAAAAACGAAATTTCTTCATGGTGTAGTACACCAATCTGAAGGGTTACTGGAGACGTACTCTGGGTGATGAGACCATTGATGAGACGTGATCCATCTATAGCCGTCACAGTAATGGGTGTTTTTAAAGTGATCACTGGTAGGGACCATTGATTCACTAGTGATTTAGAAATGAAATTTCCTGCTGCTCCGGAATCAATCAATGCCTGTGACTCAAAGGATTTAGTAGCAAAGGAAATCGTAACATCGAAAGCGCAGACTTTAGATTTCATAGACAATGGAGAGGACTCCAGGGACCCTAACTTCACCTCTCCAGAACTAGTTAGGGCCTGGCATTTCCCGATTTCTTAGGGCAAGAACTGAGCATATGTGTGGAATCAGCACAATAGATACAGAGTCTATTCTTTACTCTTCGTTTCCTCTCTTCTAAAGATAATTTGGAACGTCCTATCTCCATGGGAATCACAGAAGGTGAAACTGGACGAAATTGAGGGTTTAAACGAAGAGGTGCTTTAGCAGAAGTTGTTTTCTCAGATTCTCTTTCACGAAATCTCATGTCTACACGATGGCAAAGAGAGATCAAATCTTCTAGTGACGAAGGAAGCTCTTGGGTAGTCAGTGCATCTTTAATTTTATCGGAGAGCCCCTGCCAGAAGGCGGCAACTAATGCTTCAGTGTTCCACTGAAGTTCAGAGGCTAAGATCCTAAATTGAATGACATACTGTCCTACTGTATGGGAGCCTTGTCGCAAACGAAGAATGCTGGAAGCAGCGGAGGTCACACGACCTGGTTCATCGAACACACTTCGGAACGTGGAAATGAATTTGGCACTATCTTGTAGAATTGGATCGTTTCTTTCCCACAGAGGGGAGGCCCAAGCCAGGGCTTGTCCAGAAAACAATGAGATAAGATAGGCCACTCTGGAACGATGGGTAGAAAAATTTTGAGGTTGGAGTTCAAAATGGACTGAACATTGGTTAAGGAAACCTCTACAAGTTTTGGGGTCCCCGTCATATTTTGACGGAGTAGGCAGGTGAAGCGTAGGAGCTGTAGACACCTGGGATGGCACTGGGGAAACGGAGGAAAGCACAGGAGCTTCAATACTAGCTGTAACAGTCTGTCCAGATGTTCCTTGGGAGGTTAACGATTGGTAACATTGAAGTAACAGCTGTTGGCGAGCATCCTGTTGCTCCACACGACTGACCAGATGCTGCAGCATCTCTTTAGCAGTAGGTTCCGTATCTGGGTCTGTCATGGCCTGATCTTACTGTCACGGGCACTAGGAGTCTTTACCCAGGGATCACCAGGTGATAGGCTTACCAGAGCAGTATAGGTGGTAATATGGTACTCTGGTAGCAGGGCGATCACGGAACAGGAAATAGCAGATGATGAGATGCTCAGGAAAGTCTATGACTAGCAGCACTGGCAATATGGAGGTAGTAATACACGAGGAACTGTATGGACAAAGGACACGTGAAGGTAGTCAGTGGTCTGCGGTAGCAAGTTGTACCACTGCTATAGTGAGGAGGAATGTCCAACAGAAACGAGGAGGTGATGAGAGTCAGCGGTCTGCGGATAGCAAGTTGTACCGCTGTCTGAGTGAAGGAATGGAATCCAAGTGGAGATATCCGGGGAGTCAGTGGTCTGCGTTAGCAAGTTGTACCACTGCTATGTGAGAGGATACTGGAACAGGTGAAACTGTAAACAGGAGTCAGTGGTCTGCCACTAGCAAGTTGTACTACTGAATATATATGTGAGGAGGTGCACGGGGAGAGACTGCAACACAATATATACACGGGCACCTTGACTTTGATCCACCGTAATATGCACAATATAAATGTATAAATGACTGAACAATACTGCCAATATAGAAAGTCTCTTGAAGTAGTCCAGCATAAGATAACACAGTCAATGATGGCAATAGACTCAGCGGATAGCACACTCCAGAGGAGAACCAACACAGTCCAGCAAGGTATGCAATACACAGCACAGTCAATGAGAAGTATGCATACCGTGGTTCAGGAGGCAGTCAGACAGGAGTGCAGAGATACCTGAACGGCAGGAGGCCGGCAGGATGCGAAGTCCCTGGATGGGTGAAGCGGTGGTCTAGTAGGTGCAGCGCACGGGAAGGTAGACCAGCAGGGAACACAGGAAAGCGTGGAGAGCGGATCAGCAGTAGATGGATGAGTAGTGCTGAGGAGTAGCAGCAGCGGGTCTCTGCGGGAACACGGAGGTAGCCAATAGCAACCAGCAGGTGCAGTAACGATGGGACACGGGAGAGCAGAGTTGAACAGGCACTGTTGATCACGGGGAATAGCGGGTAGCAATAGTGGAGGCAGACTCAAGGAAACACGGGAGCGTTGACAAGGACTGAAGACTGAAGCGCACAGAGGCAGCGGATAGGAATCAGCCAAACAGTCACGATGAAACACAGACGGGTTGCAGGTTGAAGACTGTAGTGCACGGAGGCAGCGGATAGGAATCAGCTAGCAGTCACGATGATGAAACACAGACGAGTTGCAGGTTGAAGACTGTAGTGCACGGAGGCAGCGGATAGGAATCAGCTGGCAGTCACAATCATGAACAGGTGAGTGGATGTGGTTGAAGCCTGTAATGCACGGAGGCAGCGGATAGGCATCAGCTAACAGTCCCAATGATACATGGTAGAGTTGAAGTGATTAGAAGACTGTAGTGCACGGAGGCAGCGGATAGGAATCAGCTCACAGTCACGATGATTCAGTAGATGGTAGAAGTGGTATGGGAACCACAGTAGCAGAAGTGGTTTGGAAACCACAGAGGTAGAAGTGGTTTGGAAACCACAGGAATCAGCAGGGCTGAATAAACAAGGAAACACAGGAACACCTTCAGAGACTCATGGGGAATGAGACTCCAAGATCAGGCAATGTGGTGATGACCACAGGTGCTTAATATAGGGAGGTTGCCTGATCTGCCAATTAAGTTAAAGGAACATACACTGGAGGTATAGAAAGGGCTGCGCATGCGCAGTCCCTCAGGATGGAGGACGGCCACGGTTCCTAAATGTCCGGGAAGAAGCACTCACAGTCCGGTGAGTGACATGAGCGCTCGGTTGCCAGGCAACCGAGCGTACTTCCGGGTCAGCGGTCGCGCGTTCCGTTGCTAGGCAACGGAACGCTTCCTAGTAACTCCGGCGGTGGTGTTTAGCGTCACCACCGCCAGTGATTGGTCTGCACCTGTATATAAACCTCACTCTGGCACATGGAGAGTGCCAGAGTATTAGGTCTCATCCTAGCTCCAGCGTTCCTGTGTACTGTTTCCAGCGCTTCCTGTGTATTACCCGGCTTGTTACTGACTACCCCTGTTCTGTGCTCCCTGTGAACTTGACCTCGGCTTGATATTTGACTCTTCCTCCTGTGCTTCTGACCTCGACCCGGCTTCCCTGACTACGGCTTTGAACTATCCCTTGGACATCTCCTGAATTCACGGTTTGGACTGGGCCTGTACGACACCGCTTTCATCTACTGCTTCACTGATTACTCCCTTAGAGGACCGCGACCTGCGTGTTCCCGCAGCTAAGACCACACTTCCTTGCGGGGGTCCCTGGTGAAAACCAGGAACACGTTAGACTCCGCACCTCTTGGGTGAGTAGTGCAAAAATCAGTAAGCAAATACCCTAAATCTGTGACAACCATGCATATACAATATTTACAGGTTTATATTTGAATTTTTTGAATATGAGACTAACAGCCTTTGTTCCACATGAGAGCACAATGGAATTCGGAGTTTTGCTATATAATCAAAGATCAGTGGCTGGGTGTATATCATTACCACGTCAGGAAGTGTTGGGTAACTTGGCTACAATGTCACTGCTGGCACCATACCTCACAATATGTTTCCTTTATTGTGCAATTGTGTTTCACATCAGTCTCATCTTATGAATGTTATTGTGACTGGATCACTTATAAGTAACTTATGGTATAAATTAGGGATGTGCACCGGCGACTTTTGAGGTCTCGTGTTTTGTGTTTTGGATCCGGATTTTCATTTATTTTGGGGTTCGGATTTTTCTCGCAAAACACTTGAAGAAAGGTCTCGGTTCAGATTTAAGGTTTTGGATTCAGATTTTTTTTGAAAAAAACATAAAAAGTTTAAAAATCAAGTTTTTGGGCTTATTTTCACTCCTACGCTATTATTACCTCAATAACATTCAATAACAAGCATTTCCACTAATTTACAGTGTATTCTGAACACCTCAAAATATAGTTATTAGTCCAAAATGTTGCAACGAGGTATCTTTCTGGACTGCGTAGTGGAGTGGTCCCCACAATATAATAAGAAAACCATCAACTGGTCTTAATCGCACCGAATAAAATACCTGGACTGCGTAGAGGAGTGGGTCACCACAATATAAATTAAAAACCCTGAACTTGTATGATTCGCACCAATAATGTACCTGGACTACGTAGAGGAGTGGGTCACCACAATATATATTAAAAACCCTGAACTTGTATGATTCGCACCAATAAATGTACCTGGACTGCTTAGAGGAGTGGGGTCACCACAATATATATTAAAAACCCTGAACTTGTATGATTCGCACCATTAAATGTATCTGGACTGCGTAGAGGAGTGGGTCACCACAATATACATAATAAGAAAACCATCAACTTGTATGATTCGCACCAATAATGTACCTGGACTGCGTAAAGGAGTGGGTCACCACAATATATATAATAAGAAAACCATCAACTTGTATGATTCACACCAATAATGTACCTGGACTGCATAGAGGAGTGGGTCACCACAATATAAATTAAAAACCCTGAACTTGTATGATTCGCACCAATAATGTACCTGGACTGCGTAGAGGAGTGGGTCACCACAATATAAATTAAAAACCCTGAACTTGTATGATTCGCTCCAATAATGTACCTGGACTGCGTAGAGGAGTGGGTCACCACGATATAAATTAAAAACCCCGAACTTGTATGATTCGCACCAATAATGTACCTGGACTGCGTAGAGGAGTGGGTCACCACGATATAAATTAAAAACCCTGAACTTGTATGATTCGCACCAAGAATGTACCTGGACTGCGTAGAGGAGTGGGTCACCACAATATATATAATAAGAAAACCATCAACTGGTATGAATCGCACCGAATAATGTACCTGGACTGCGTAGAGGAGTGGGTCACCACAATATAAATTAAAAACCCTGAACTTGTATGATTCGCACCAATAATGTACCTGGACTGCGTAGAGGAGTGGGTCACCACAATATATATAATAAGAAAACCATCAACTTGTATGATTCGCACCAATAATGTACCTGGACTGCGTAGAGGAGTGGGTCACCACAATATATATAATAAGAAAACCATCAACTTGTATGATTCGCACCAATAATGTACCTGGACTGCGTAGAGGAGTGGGTCACCACAATATAAATTAAAAACCCTGTACTTGTATGATTCGCACCAATAATGTACCTGGACTGCGTAGAGGAGTGGGTCACCACAATATAAATTAAAAACCCTGTACTTGTATGATTCGCACCAATAATGTACCTGGACTGCGTAGAGGAGTGGGTCACCACAATATATATAATAAGAAAACCATCAACTGGTATGAATCGCACCGAATAATGTACCTGGACTGCGTAGAGGAGTGGGTCACCACAATATAAATTAAAAACCCTGAACTTGTATGATTCGCACCAATAATGTACCTGGACTGCGTAGAGGAGTGGGTCACCACAATATATATAATAAGAAAACCATCAACTTGTATGATTCGCACCAATAATGTACCTGGACTGCGTAGAGGAGTGGGTCACCACAATATATATAATAAGAAAACCATCAACTTGTATGATTCGCACCAATAATGTACCTGGACTGCATAGAGAAGTGGGTCACCACAATATAAATTAAAAACCCTGTACTTGTATGATTCGCACCAATAATGTACCTGGACTGCGTAGAGGAGTGGGTCACCACAATATAAATTAAAAACCCTGTACTTGTATGATTCGCACCAATAATGTACCTGGACTGCGTAGAGGAGTGGGTCACCACAATATATATAATAAGAAAACCATCAACTGGTATGAATCGCACCGAATAATGTACCTGGACTGTGTAGAGGAGTGGGTCACCACAATATATATAATAAGAAAACCATCAACTGGTATGAATCGCACCGAATAATGTACCTGGACTGCGTAGAGGAGTGGGTCACCACAATATAAATTAAAAACCCTGAACTTGTATGATTCGCTCTAATAATGTACCTGGACTGCGTAGAGGAGTGGGTCACCACAATATTATTAAAAAACCATACACAGGTCTGAATTCCACCCAAAAAGTTTATGGGCTGCGTAGTGTAGTGTTCCCCACAATATTATTTAAAATTTTTGCAGCAACAGTCAACGTTGTTTAATATCTGATACACCTTTATCTGGACTGCATAGTGGAGTGGCCCCGGTACCCAATTTGGTACCGGGGCCACAATACCTCCTCCAAACATGGTACAGACCATTCGTCATTGAGATCCCATCAAGTATGTTAAAGACAGACAGGGTCGAAGTGTTATTGGTTGACTTTGTAAACCAAAAAACTGTCCCTGTTGCACATAGTCGTGTAATGAAGACTGACTTTTTCATTTAAAGGCACCATCTTTCAAGTGTAGTGTTTGTAAGTCATATTATACTTTTGGTAAAATTGGTTTATTTTGTTTCTCTTTATGGTAACTACTAATAGAATTAAAGTATTAAGTAGAAGCAGCAGTTCCTCTTTATGGGAATTAGTAATAGAATTAAAGTATTAAATAGAATTAAAGTATTAAATAGAGTGGTATAGAGTGGTAGTGTGGTATAGAGTGGTCCCCACAATATAATAATAAAACCCTCAACTGGTCTGAATTCCACCAAACAAGTATCTGGACTGCGTAGTGGGGTGGCCCCAGTACCCAATTTGATCCCGGGGCCACAATAAAATAAATACACCCTCAACTGGTCTGAATTCCACCAAACAAGTATCTGGACTGCATAGAGGACTGGCCACTGGCCACCACAATATAATATATAGAAAACCTTCAACAGGTCAGAATTACACCGAAAAATAGTATCTGGACTGCGTAGAGTAGTGGGCACTGGGCACCACAATAAAAAATATATAGAAAACCTTCAACAGGTCTGAATTAAACCCAAAAATAGTATCTGGACTGCATAGAGGACTGGCCACTGGCCACCACAATATAATATATAGAAAACCTTCAACAGGTCAGAATTACACCCAAAAATAGCATCTGGACTGCGTAGAGTAGTGGGCACTGGACACCACAATAAAAAATATATAGAAAACCTTCAACAGGTCTGAATTACACCCAAAAATAGTATCTGGTCTGCATAGAGGACTGGCCACTGGCCACCACAATATAATATATAGAAAACCTTCAACAGGTCAGAATTACACCCAAAAATAGTATCTGGACTGCGTAGAGTAGTGGGCACTGGGCACCACAATAAAATATATAAAAAAAACCTTCAACACGTCTGCATTACACTGCACATACGGCTGCTCCTCCATCCTCTCCATCATATACATGTTGGAGTTTCAGCGTGTGAAAACCTCTTGTTTTTGATAATGTCAGTGCATTTTGAATATTTTTCAATTTGCCCCACACCACTGAATCTACTTTATCTATGATACGCATCTATCTATCTTGACTGCATAGTGTGGTGGCCCCGGTACACAATTTGGTACCGAGGCCACAATATAATTAAAAAACCCTCCACGGGTCAGAATTCCACCAAAAAAGGGTATGGACTGCGTAGTGTGGTGTGCCCGGAACACAATTTTTTACAGCGCCAACAATATAATTAAAAAATTGGGCATCAACTGTCACCGTTGTTTAATATCTGATACACCTAAATATGGACTGCACAGTGGAGTGGCCCCGGTAGTAAATTTGGTGCCGAGGCCACAATACCTCCTCCAACTTCCAAGTGTAGTGTTTATAAAGACAGACAGCGTCGAAGTGTTATTAGTTGACTTTCTTAACCCTAAAATTGTCCCTGTTGCAAATATTCGTGTAATGGACAGTTACTTTTTCATTGAAAGACTCAAGCTTTCAAGTGTAGTGTTTATAAAATATAAACAACAATACAGTAGTTTTAGAGCACGTCAATACCTCTTGTTTTAAATTATGACAGGGCATTTTACATTTGGTTTAATTTGTTGAATTTGTTTAAATTTGGTTTTACTTTTTGAACATGGCAAACGACTGTTGATTGGTCATATAATGCAAAAAAAAAAAGTTCCAAGATGGAATTGTCCTTGGGCCCTCACACCCACCCTTATGTTGTTGAAATAGGACATGCACACTTTAACAAACCAATCATTTCAGCGACAGGGCCTACCAAACAACTTTGGCTGAAATGATTGGTTTGTTTGGGCCCCCACACCAAAAAAGCTATTCATCTCTCCCTGTACAGACTAAACAGGCTCTACTGAGGCAAGATGTCGTCCTCATCCTCAACCTCTGATTCCTCTCCCCCTACAGTGTGTACTTCCTCCTCATCACACATTATAAATTCGTCCCCGCTGGACTCCACAACCACAGGTCCCTCTGTACTATCTGGAGGGCAGTGCTGTACTTCATTGAGGAATTGATTATTCATTTTTATAAACATCATTTTTTCAACGTTATGAGGAAGCAACCTCCTTCGCCGCTCACTGACCAGGTTCCCCGCTGCACTAAAAACTCTTTCCGAGTACACACTGGAGGGGGGACAACTCAGGTAAAATAGAGCCAGTTTGTACAGGGGCTTCCAAACTGCCTTTTTTTCCTGCCAGTAACAATATGGACTGTCTGACATGTCTACTTGGATGGTGTCAGCAAAGTAATCATCCACAATTTTTTCTATTGTGACAGCATCCAATGCAGCGAGAGTAGACATGTCTGCAATGGTTGGCAGGTCCTTCAGTCCGGACCAGATGTTATCAGCATCCCGCCAGCGCCTCTTTTGGGAAAAACTGAGCTTTTTCCTCGCAGCCATAGATGTGGAAGAAAATGAGGGTGGAGCTGTTGGCATGTCACGGTCCTCTTCAGAGGACAATCTCCTGACCAGCAGGTCTTTGCACCGCTGTTAGACTTGTGTCCGCCGGAAACAGAGACACAACATACGCTTTAAACCGAGGATCGAGCACGGTGGCCAGAATGTATTCCTCTGACTTTAAAAGAGTGACCACCCTCTGATCCTGCAAAGCGTACGAAGGGCTACATTCACAAGAGCTACATGCTTGGTGTAATCGCAATGGCTTACCAGCTCCTCCCTCACTTTTCTCCAGCTGCTTCTGCAACAGCCTGATCAGGGAATGACCTGACTCAAGCTGGCAGTGTCGGAACTGACTTCTCGTGTGGCAAGTTCAAATGGCTGCAGAACCTTGCACAACACGGAAATCAGTCTCCACTGCGCTTGACTGAGGCGCATCCCCACTCCTTTGCCTATGTCGTAGGTGGCTGTGTAGGCCTGAATGGCCTTTTGCTGCTCCTCCATCCTCTGCAGCATATAGAGGGTGGAGTTCCAGCGCGTCACAACCTCTTGTTTGAGGTGATGGCAGGGCAGCGTTCATGCTTTTTTTGATGTGCTTCTAGTCTGCGGTAGGCACTGGCTGAATGCCGAAAGTGTCCAGCAATTTTGCGCGCCACCGCAAGCATCTCCTGCACACCCCTATCACTCTTGAGGTAATGCTGCACACCAAATTAATGGTGTGGGCAAAACATGGGACGTGCTGGAAATTGCCCATATTTAATGCCCGCACAATGTTACTGGCATTGTCTGACACCACAAATCCCCATGAGAGTCTGAGTGGGGTAAGCCACTGGGAGATAATTTCCCTCAGTTTCTCTAATATGTTGTCAGTGTTGTGCCTCTTATTAAAGCCTGTAATACACAATGTTGCCTGCCTTTGCACGAGCAGCCATTTTGCAGATGCTGCTACTGATGCAGCTGTTGCTGTTGCTGCGGAAGGGGATGCATCTACCCAGTGGGCTGTCACAGTCATATAGTCCTTCGTTTGCCCAGAACCACTTGTCCACATGTCCGTGGTTAAGTGGACAGTGGGTACAACCGCATTTTTTAGAGCACTGAGGACACTTGATCGTACTTCTCTGTACATTTTTGGTATCGCCTGCCTAGTGAAGTGAATCTCGACGGGATTTGGTACCGGGGACACAATACCTCCATCAACCCTCTAAATCCCACTCCACTGATGGCGGACACCGGGCGCACGTCTAACACCAACATTGCAGTTACAGCCGCAGTTATACGCTTTGCAATAGGGTGACTACTATCGTATTTTGTGGTCATGGCAAACGACTGTTGGACGGTCAATTGTTTTGTGAAAGACTTAGCGGTCTTACGACTTCCCCTCTGGGAAGATGACCGACTAAACAGCAGCAACAGCAGCAGTGGCAGTAGTAGGCGTACCGCTGCAGGATTCCTCGGATGAATCCCGTATTGAGGAGGACTCAGTCTGGCTGCTGACTTGGGGCTGCAGGACTGAATCTGATGGAGATTGTGGAGGAAGTTGACGAGGGAGGTGTTGCTGGTGTGTATCCAACTGGACCACGGGATTTAGGTGTCCCTGTACCGATGAGGGTCCTAGCCCCAGTTCCTGAACTAACCACTGAACTATGAAGGTTATTCAGGTGACGTATAAGGGAGGATGTACTAGGTGGGCAAGATCCTTACCCCTGCTTATTTGAGCTTTACATAAGCTACATATGGCCATACATTGGTTGTCTGGATTTGGATAAAAATAACTCCAGACCGAAGAGGTGCATTTTTTGGTCTTCTGACCAGGCATGACGATGGGCTTTTTCATCCCATGGACATCAGCTCTTTCCCCCCCTGGTGCCTCATTTACAATAACCACATCACCATCCTCATCATCAAGTTCCTCCACAGCGCCAGCTACATCATCAATAGGCTCCTCCCGAGCCACCTCTTCCCGTACAGTGATGGGAAGGTCAGGCTTGACAACACCCTTGGACTCGCCTTGAGGATTTGTGATAATTTCTCTGTAGAAGGCAGAGTTGTTTGCTGTTTTGTTGCTGACAGCATAACTCTCTTCAATTTTTTTGTAGGGGGGGGAGGAGGAGGAGGGATAAGATCCGTGGGTGAAGCTGAACCACTAGTCATGAACACGGGCCAGGGCCTAAGCCGTTCCTTGCCACTCCGTGTCGTAAATGGCACATTGGCAACTTTACGTTTCTCCTCAGATGATTTTAAGTTTCTCTTTTTGCTACTCTTTCTTAACTTGGGCTTTTTGGATTTTACATGCCCGGTACTACGAGATTGGGCATCGGGCTTGGAAGACGACATTGATGGCATTTCATCGTCTATGTCATGACTAGTGGCAGCAGCTTCAGCATTAGGAGGAAGTGGGTCTTGATCTTTCCCTACTTTATCCTCCAAATTTTTGGTCTCCATTATATGTAGCACAAGATACTGCAGAATGTGTGAATTTGGTAATATTGCAGTACCAATGGACTTATACTGCTGGATTGGTTTTGCAAATTTGGTTATAATTACTTTTTTTTTTAATTTATTTTTTTTATATTTTTTATAACTTTATTTTTATTTTTTAAAAACTTGGGAATAATGGGGAAATAACTATGCCCTTAGAAGCACAGAGCACAGGACACAGCACCACTGGACTGAACAGGACACAGCACAGGACCCAGCAGCACTACGGAACTCAGCAGGACAGAGCACAGGACACAGCACCACTGGACTGATACTGCAGAATGTGTGAACTTTGTAATATTGCAGTACCACTGGACTTTTACTGCTGAATGTGTGAACTTGGTAATATTGCAGTACCAATGGGCTTATACTGCAGGATTGGTTGTGCAAATTTTAGTGGTAATTAAAAAAAAAATTAATTCGTTTTTGGTATTTTTTTAAATAACTTTTTTTTATTTTTTTAAACACAGGGGAATATTGGGGAAATAACTATGCCCTTAGAAGCACAGAGCACAGGACACAGCACCACTGGACTGAACAGGACACAGCACAGGACCCAGCAGCACCACTGACCTCAGAAGGACAGAGCACAGGACACAGCACCACTGGACTGAGCACACCTAACACACCCTCCCTCTACCCTGATCAATGCCCGAGTGAAGATGGCAGCGACTAGCGGGGAATTTATAGGATCCGAGTATCGCGAGATCCGACAACGGGATTATGAGTCAGAGCCTCAGTTTCAGATTTGAATTTGGCGCCAATACCCGGATCTGTCTCGGATCCGACTCGGATCGGCAACGTTCGGGTGGGCTCGGATTTAATAAATCCGAGTGCGCTCATCTCTAGTATAAATTTATTTAAAGGAAATAGCGCAGGGTGCTTATTTATATAATTGCAAATGCACTTATTTTTTAGATTGTGTATATTTTGGTATAGGAAATCTTTATTTCTGAGACCAGGGGGGAGAAATTTTTTATTTTTTTTCTGTTTTACCCTTGCTAGAGGAAATGCATTGTTTCTGATGCATATATCTGTAATAATTAATAAGCCTTTGTTTATGAAGTCTTTTGTGTTTCTTGGTGTAATGAAATGCCTTGTTTGGGGTTTTGCAACTTTTCTTGGGGAATTCTTTTCTTTGGTGGAAATGTGTATTCTGTAACTGTTAGAAGAAAGGACCCTTGTTAATTAGACCTTTTGATGTTTGAGGGTCTAGCACCTGAAGGCATGGGAATATTTAATTAGACTGCTGTTAGATTTTCTCTGTGTCTGAAACAAGATCCAGGAAATCACAGTAAGTGTTAGGACATCACAGAGTAGTGTAAATATTGTTAGCTTTGCATTGCATGTAAATCCATGTTTGGGTAAACAAATTGCATCCTGATTTTAAAAATAGCCTGCCGAGGCTGTGTCCAAATCTGTATTAAAAAGTCATATCTTGTATTGAAAATTGTTATTCATGTTCCATCTGACCTGCTCCCCGGTACCTTCAACCAGGGTGAGCAAATAAACATCACTTGCTTCAAAAACCTGCTTGGAAACTTCTCTATCCCTGTGACCTACAGATTAGACCCAAAATCTAATCCGTTCCCAACTGTTTCTGAGGTTTAGACCCAGCATCCAGTACCACCGGTTTGCCGCTACACAGCAGCTCTGGCCAGTGTGATAGGCCAGGGAGGATCCATCCACAGCAACCTTGATCTATAGGAAGAGGTCAGCTGTACCAGCCCAGATACACCAGTAACGGGGTACACTCGCAGTGTCAGTTACCCAGAAGAAACCTGGTACTGGATGCCAGTAAAGGAGTCCAGTGGTGGCAGCATTTGTAAGCCCCTCATACTGTGGTGAGAGGGCGTGTTTGGGATACCGAAAGGGAACGGTGGCAAAGTAAGCCCAGCCATTTCCCAGCAGCAACAGATAGGGTGGCATAGGCGGTCCATCCTGTCACAGATATCTACATTAAACTCACTGCTTAGAATGATTAAAACTAAGACAGTATTTATTATATTTGAAGAGAAATGATAGTTACTAAGAAATCCAAAGCTTTAAAATTGTTCAGTAAACTGTACTAATTTAAGTTATTTTGTACAGACAATCACAGTTTTAGGCATATTGGCACATATGTTACAATATGACAGGCACTGAACACGTCATTGCCACCCCATAGAAAATTTTTACATGCAATGATGCCCTGTTTAGGACTTTCTTGTGCATGTGCTGCCCCACATATGCTCAGGAGTGCGGGGTCCTCAGGAGGGTGCCCCTTATAGGCTGTACCCCCTGCAATGGTGATAATTCATCACTAAATTTGACCTGCTTCACTCAGCAGAACATTATATTCCTGTTCATCTGATATGTATTTTCCAAGTGAAATAACCTGAATTGAATTAATAAATTGAGGTTAATGGTGCCCAGGTCCCTGCAGTGATAAATAAATAGGAAGAATAATGAAAATATTACCCATATACATTGATCAAGTGCAAGCTAAAAATGCATTGGTTCAAATGGAAATACATTTTTATTTCTTATTCTGCCTGCACTGATTGTTTTAGGACAACTTTCTTTTGGTAGCAGATTAGAATAAATATATATTTATTTTATGGGCATTATATTTGAGATAATGCACTTCATACTGTAAATTATATGAACATTAGAATTTGTCATGTTAAAGAACTGGGCTATAGGTTCAGTGCTATCTTAAGTTCCCAGAAATCCATAATGTTTGTAATAAATTACACTAATTTATTATAACACAAGTATTGTGTACAATATAAGTATTTAATACACATTTTCCTAATAAACAGAACTCACTGTTTATACGGGTATTACTCTTTATCCATATATTAACATCACTTGTATTATAAAGGAAAATCATGCCAAACTAGGGTAAAAATATGCTTCTCTATCATTCTTCCCATAGCTAATTTCATGGATTAAGCTCTCCAAATATTTAATCCAGAATGTGATCACCTAGTTCTCCCAAGTATAAGGATACCAAATTTGTGTACTTTATACAAGGTTTGACAAAGTATTATTGCGATAATTAAGTTGTCACCTCCTGCCTTCTTCAATTTTAGAATCTTGTGTTATGCTTTGAACACTGCAGTACATTTTTACACATGGGTGTTACAATCCCAGGTAGAGGGTGTCGCTCTGCAAATGATAGAACGCAATCAGTTTGGGCTCATAACAAAAGATTGCACCAGGATGTCCTAGTGTGGAAATGATTCTTCTCCTAGAGAACAACATTTTTTAAATAATGAGCAATATGCAATAATAAAACAATAAATCCCAATTGTTAAGAATGTTGTCCAGCACCAAGTTGTCCAGAATATAATAAAACTAATTGTTCAGAATAAAATACAGCCCCCCATGTTCCTGCATTGACTGCAGATATACGTGTCAAACATATAATGTAGCATTCAGTTATTCTCCATATTATACCCCAGGTGCCAGGATTACTGCCTCCAGCAGGGCACTTTACCTTCAATGGTGTTGCCACTTATTACAAACAGGGATTGAAACCAAGGTCTCATGATGCAACATCAGATATTACCAACCTGAGCCCTGAGCTCTCCCTGGAAAATAATAAACCTGGTGTGGTCACTCACTGAAATTAGCATTTTAGTGTGACTATTATCCAATAAAAATACAGGCTGTAAATGTTGTTTTGCTTGCATAAAATAAGCATTTCTGTATAGTGTAT